>NC_057806.1:50491765-50791765 GCF_018294505.1 Triticum aestivum | reverse complement strand
CCCCTGACCGGCCCGTCGGTGGCACAACGCGGGTCTTTTTCTATCCGTCCCCCTCCCTCCCTCCGGCCGTACCCCCTCCACTCTTCCTCACTCTTCCCCTCGCCGTCGCCGCCGCTGCCATTGCAGCCGTGCAGTTCGGATGCGACCTCGCCCAACCCCTTCCCCTTGGCGCCGCCGAGCTACCCAACCACGGCCACCTGGTTTGCGCACCCGCCCGGCCGGTTTTGGGGCGGATCCGGTCGGTTTTGAGCTCGGCCTGCTGTGGGAGGCCGGGCCGCGCCATGGACTGGCCGGGCACCTCGCCGGAAGGCCCTGGCAGGGCCGCAAGGCCACATGCAGGCAGTGGCTCCTCCTCTAGCCGCTCGGATCTGCACCGTCGGTGGTCCGCCGGCAGATACACGAATGGCGGCCGGCCGGGCTCGGTGCTTGCCCAAAAGCTCGTCGGCGCACCGTTGCCACTCATTAAGTCCGACCACTGCCCAAGGATGGTCGTGCGCCGCGTGTCTACAACGTCGGAACATCCCGGATGGGTGTTCATCAAGTGCTTAAACGATGGGGTATGCGGGTTTTTTTTAGCTTCGGTTTGTGCTCTAGATTTGACTAGTTGTACTAACTTCAAATTTTGTTGTGTAGAATGGATGCAAGTTTTGGTATTGAGAAGAATAGTACATCGATATCTTGATAGAGCGAAATTTAGTACATGTTCGTGCACTTTTAGCTAGCATAGAGGCTGTAAATGAGACAAGTGCACTTGTTGCTAGATTAGAGGCTAGACACGAGACTAGGTGTGAGGAGGAAGTAACATCGACTTCTGGCTTGAAGAAGAAAGAAGGATGCCAGATCGAGCCTCCTCCTCCACAGATCAACAACGAGTGCATCGAGAAGGCCCTAACCCAACTCAAGGGAGTAGTTATGGAAGTTGGGTATCTTCTAAAATGTATTCTCGTGGTTCTTGTTTTCTTTGGTCTTGTTTTACTGGTCAAAATATGATGATGTATTTTTTATGTACCAAAAATAAATGATGAAATAAAGTTAAGGACTTGCAAAGAAATAATACGCGGACAGGATGCGGCTGGGATGCGTCCGTGCGCTGGGCGCACGGGAGCGCACGGGCACCGCATCCCAGGACACGTCCAGACACGACTCCAAATCCCTATCCAAACGGACAGAATCCGGACAAAAAGGATGTTCATTTGGGGTCACGCGATGGAGTTGGCCTAACAAGTTGATAACTTGCGTGTCAGGTCAGTATGCCAAGTGTGTTTCGGGCGGGACGACGACGGACTTTCTTTGTCATCAAGATAGCGATGGAGATGTTCTGGGAGCTGCTGCCGGTAAGATTCGTATCGCCCGGGATGCACTTCACCCCGAAGCTCTGCCGTGCACCTGCGCAACCAACGCAGCGACGGACGAGGGAATGATGAACCTGGTCGTTGAATCTGATTCGCAGGTACTGGTCGTTGAGATCAAATAGTAATGACTACGACCTTGCTGCTCACAGGATGCTCTTCCAAGAGATTAAGGAGGATTTACATGCTACGATTGGATTCCAGCGATTGGATGCACTTCACCCAAATACAAGAAGCAACTAGAAAGAATGTTGAGAGGGTATTTAGAGTTTTTCAAGTCCGTTTTACAATTGTTTGTGGACATACTAAACAATAGGATCCGGATAACATGTTGAGTGATCATGCACAACATAATTGTGAAGGATGAGGGTGGAAATGTTGACGCAGCTCTTGAATTTGGGAACATGCATGAGTCCATCAAATTTCAAGAGCAAAATCCGGCCACGTTTGATCAATTTGTTCGCTGCATTAACAAATTAGCATCAAGCAACTCATGAGCAACTAAAAGAAGATTGATTGAGTATTTGTACATTTGTGCTAGTTACATTTTAGTTTTAAGTACTATAATTCGAATGCTTTATTGGATCGTAATATGTATCACTTGAATGTTTTAGCTACTTTTATGGATTGATATCATCTCTTACTTGGTACCACTTGAATATTTTAGCTTTGCCTAATATCACAACGCCTAAAGGCACATAATTGAAGGCATGGTGGAGAGAATGACAGTGCCACGGATCAGTGACTTGGCACAAATCCAGACCCCTACTGGATAGCCGCCGGTGGGGGCGACTAGGGTTCCCCCTCCTCCCCTCCTGCCGCCGGCCTAGCCCCCCGCCACCGTCCCCTCCCGCCCCCCTCCTTCCCCCGTCCAGATCCGCCTCGCGTCGCCTCCTCGGGAGGTGGCCGAGGTGGAGCTCGAGCTCCTCTCCCGCGGGCTCCCTCCTCCCCGTCTCCCCCGCTGCCGCTGGTGGACGCTCCCGGCGCTGGCCCGGGTGGTGCCGGCGGCGGCGGGCATTCTTGTCCCCGCGCGTGCGTGCTTCCTTCTCAGTGCAAGGAGGCGGCGGCGGTGCTCCTCGGTTTGGCTGCGGTCCGGCGGCGGTGCTCCTCGGTTTGGCTGCGGTCCGGCGGCCCTGCGACGGCGGCCGGCGGCAGGCGTGGTGTTGGCGCCGCTCCTTGGCGGCGGGGCTGTGTGGTGGCGCTGGGTGGCCGGCGTCGCGCCCCCGGCCCAGATCTGGGCCCATCGGGCTCCGTCTGGGTCCTAGCGGGCCACCCCCCATCTCGGCTCTAATTCTTCGTTGTGTTGTCCTCACTTCGCGGTGCCGTGGTGAGACGGCGTGGGGACCTCAAGACCGTGTTGGCGCAGGGTGGTGGTTGGTTTGGTGGCAGGCTCCAGAGCGCCCGAGGTGCGGGTTGGGATCGGGGGAAACCCCTGTCGGCATGGCCGACTCCGGCACAGTGGCGCCTGTGGGTGTCACCTGACCTATGAGGGCATCGGGGGCTACCCTTCCTTTCCTCTCGCCTCGTCGTGTACCGGGAAAAACCCTTGGTAGCAGTGTCGTCATCGTCGCGATCCTTCTTGGAGGTGCTGATAGGTGCGGGCACTTCGAAATCTTGGAGCCTAGTGGAAGATCCCGGTGGGCGCAACGATCGCGAGGCTTCTTCATTTTTGTTGATCCGTTGTTGTCAATATTTGTTTCTTTTGCTCTTTCTCTGTCGTTTCTTTTGGGCGTGATTGTGCTGCTTCCGCCCCAGCATCTATCCCTGTATGGTTCGGTTGGTTGCTTTGTAATACAAAGTGGGGGAAATCCTTTTTCGGTAAAGGCACATAATTATCACCTCGTGACCATGTATACTTATCAAGGTAAATGTTCGCTGCTAAAATGGTTACGACGACTGACGGCGGTGACTTATTTATTTTTCATCGAAAGGCAAACGAAACCCTATATCTCCTTCATTTCAAAAAAATCCATCTAAACTCAAGCCTATTGTGCCAGTAATGTTTCATGAGAGACCGGTGTTGGGGAACGTAGTAATTTCAAAATTTTCCTACGCACACGCAAGATCATGGTGATGCATAGTAACAAGAGGGGATAGTGTTGTCTACGTACCCTCGTAGACCGAAAGCGGAAGCGTTAGCACAACGCGGTTGATGTAGTCGTACGTCTTCACGATCCGACCGATCAAGTACCGAACGTACGGGACCTCCAAGTTCAGCACACGTTCAGCCCGATGATGTCCCTCGAACTCCGATCCAGCCGAGTGTTGAGGGAGAGTTTCGTCAGCACGACGGCGTCGTGACGATGTTGATGTTCTACCGACGCAGGGCTTTGCCTAAGCACCGCTACAGTATTATCGAGGTGGACTATGGTGGAGGGGGCACCGCACACGGCTAAAAGATCAAACAGATCAATTGTTGTGTCTCTGGGGTGCCCCCTGCCCCTGTATATAAAGGAGCAAGGGGGGTGCGGCCGGCCAGGGAGGAGGCGCACCAGGAGGAGTCCTACTCCCACCGGGAGTAGGACTCCCCCCCCTTCCTAGTTGGATTAGGACTTGGGAGGGGGGAAGAGTGGAGGAGAATAAGGAAGGGGGCGCCGCCCCCCTCTCCTTGTCCTATTCGAACTGGGGGGGAAGGGGTGCCGGCCCAGCCCTAGCCGCCTCTCCTCTCTTCCACTAGGCCCACTAAGGTCCATTAAGTCCCCGAGGGGTTCCGGTAACCTCCCGGTACTCTGATAAAATCCCGATTTCACCCGGAACACTTCTGATGTCCAAAGATAGGCTTCCAATATATCAATCTTCATGTCTCGACCATTTTGAGACTCCTCGTCATGTCCGGGTCACATCCGGGACTCCGAACAACCTTCAGTACATCAAATCATATAAACTCATAATACAACCATCATCGAAACTTTAAGCGTGCAGACCCTACGGGTTCGAGAACTATGTAGACATGACCGAGACATGTCTCCGGTCAATAACCAATAGTGGAACCTGGATGTTCATATTGGCTCCCACATATTTTACGAAGATCTTTATCGGTCAAACCGCATAACAACATACGTTGTTCCCTTTGTCATTGGTATTTTACTTGCCCGAGATTCGATCGTCCGTATCTCAATACCTAGTTCAATCTCGTTACCGGCAAGTCTCTTTACTCATTCCGTAATACATCATCCCGCAACTAACTCATTAGTTGCAATGCTTGTAAGGCTTAAGTGATGTGCATTACCGAGAGGGCCTAGAGATACCTCTCCGACAATCGGAGTGACAAATCCTAATCTTGAAATACGCCAACCCAACAAGTACCTTTGGAGACACCTGTAGAGCACCTTTATAATCACCCAGTTACGTTGTGACGTTTGGTAGCACACAAAGTGTTCCTTCGGTAAACGGGAGTTGCATAATCTCATAGTCATAGGAACATGTATAAGTCATGAAGAAAGCAATAGCAACAAACTAAACGATCAAGTGCTAAGCTAACGGAATGGGTCAAGTCAATCACATCATTCTCCTAATGATGTGATCCCGTTAATCAAATGACAACTCATGTCTATGGTTAGGAAACATAACCATCTTTGATCAACGAGCTAGTTAAGTAGAGGCATACTAGTGACACTCTGTTTGTCTATGTATTCACACATGTATTGTGTTTCCGGTTAATACAATTCTAGCATGAATAATAAACATTTATCATGATATAAGGAAATAAATAATAACTTTATTATTGCCTCTAGGGCATATTTCCTTCAGTCTCCCACTTGCACTAGAGTCAATAATCAAGTTCACATCGCCATGTGATTTAATACCAATAGTTCACATCACCATGTGATTAACACCCATAGTTCACATTGACATGTGACCAACACCCAAAGGGTTTACTAGAGTCAATAATCTAGTTCACATTGCTATGTGATTAACACCCAAAGAGTACTAGGGTGTGATCATGTTTTGCTTGTGAGAGAAGTTTAGTCAACGGGTCTGCCACATTCAGATCCGTAAGTATTTTGCAAATTTCTATGTCAACAATGCTCTGCACGAAGCTACTCTAGCTAATTTCTCCACTTTCAATATGTATCCAGATTGAGATTTAGAGTCATCTGGATCTGTGTCAAAATTTGCATTGGCGTAACCCTTTACGATGAACCTTTTTGTCACCTCCATAATCGAGAAACATATCCTTATTCCACTAAGGATAATTTTGACCGTTGTCTAGTGATCTACTCCTAGATCACTATTGTACTCCCTTGCCAAAAACAGTGTAGGGTATACAATAGATCTGGTACACAGCATGGCATATTTTATAGAACCTATGGCCAAGGCATAGGGAATGACTTTCATTCTCTTTCTATTTTCTGCCGTGGTCGGGCTTTGAGTCTTACTTAGTTTCACACCTTGTAACACAAGCAAGAACTCTTTCTTTGACTGTTTCATTTTGAACTACTTCAAAATCTTGTCAAGGTATGTACTCATTGAAGAACTTATCAAGCGTCTTGATCTATCTCTATAGATCTTAATGCTCAATATGTAAGCAGCTTCACTGAGGTATTTCTTTGAAAAACTCCTTTCAAACACTCATTTATGCTTTGCAGAACAATTCTACATTATCTCTGATGAACAATATGTCATTCACATATACTTATCAGAAATGTTGTAGTGCTCCCACTCACTTTCTTGTAAATACAGGCTTCACCGCAAGTCTGTATAAAACTATATGCTTTGATCAACTTATCAAATCGTATATTCCAACTCCGTGATGCTTGCACCAGTCCATAGATGGATCGCTCGAGCTTGCATATTTTGTTAGCACCTTTAGGATTGACAAAACTTTCTTGTTGCATCATATACAACTCTTCTTTAATAAATCCATTAAGGAATGTAGTTTTGTTTATCCATTTGCCAGATTTCATAAAATGTGGCAATTGCTAACATGATTCGAACAGACTTAAGCATAGATACGAGTGAGAAACTCTCATCGTAGTCAACACCTTGAACTTGTCGAAAACCTTTTTGCGACAATTCTAGCTTTGTATATAGTAACACTACTATCAGTGTCCGTCTTCCTCTTGAAGAACCATTTAATCTCAATGGCTCGCCGATCATTGGGCAAGTCAATCAAAGTCCATACTTTGTTCTCATACATGGATCTCATCTCAGATTTCATGGCCTCAAGACATTTCGTGGAATCTGGGCTCATCATCGCTTCCTCATAGTTCGTAGCTTCGTCATGGTCAAGTAACATGACCTCCAGAACAGGATTACCGTACCACTCTGGTGCGGATCTCACTCTGGTTTACCTACGAGGTTTCGGTAGTAACTTGATCTGAAGTTACATGATCATCATCATTAGCTTCCTCACTAATTGGTGTAGTAGTCACAGGAACAGATTTCTGTGATGAACTACTTTCCAATAAGGGAGCAGGTACAGTTACCTCATCAAGTTCTACTTTCCTCTCACTCACTTCTTTCGTGAGAAACTCCTTCTCTAGAAAGGATCCATTCTCAGCAATGAATATCTTGCCTTCGGATCTGTGATAGAAGGTGTACCCAACAGTTTCTTGTGGGTATCCTATGAAGATTTACTTCTCCGATTTGGGTTCGAGCTTATCATGTTGAAACTTTTTCACATAAGCATCGCAGTCCCAAACTTTAAGAAACGACAGCTTAGGTTTCTCGCCAAACCATAGTTCATACGGTGTCATCTCCACGGATTTAGATGGTGCCCTATTTAATGTGAATGTAGCTGTCTCTAATGCATAACCCCAAAACGATAGTGGTAGATCGGTAAGAGACATCGTAGATCGCACTATATCTAATAAAGTACGGTTATGGCGTTCAGACACACCATTACACTGTGGTGTTCCAGGTGGCCTGAGTGGTGAAACTATTTCACATTGTTTTAACTAAAGGCCAAACTTGTTAACTTAAATATTTTACTTCTGCAATCATATCGTAGAAACTTTTATTTTCTTGTTACGATGATTCTCCACTTTACTCTGAAATACTTTGAACTTTTCAAATGTTTCAGACTTGTGTTTCATCAAGTAGATACACCCATATCTGCTCAAATCATCTGTGAAGGTCAGAAAATAATGATATCCGCCGCGAGCCTCAACACTCATCGGACCGCATACATCAGTATGTATTATTTCCAATAAGTCAATTGCTCGCTCCATTGTTCCGGAGAACGGAGTTTTAGTCATCTTGCCCATGAGGCATGGTTCGTAAGCATCAAGTGATTCATAATCAAGTGATTCCAAAATCCCATCAGCATGGAGTTTCTGCATGCGCTTTACACCAATATGACCTAAACGGCAGTGCCACAAATAAGTTGCACTATCATTATTAACTTTGTATCTTTTGACTTCAATATTATGAATACGTGTATCACTACGATCGAGATCCAACAAACCATTTTCATTGGGTGTATGACCATAGAAAGTTTTATTCATGTAAACAGAACAACAATTATTCTCTAGTTTACATGAATAACCGTATTGCAATAAACATGATCCAATCATATTCATGCTCAACACAAACACTAAATAACATTTATTTTAGGTTCAACACTAATCCTGAAAGTATAGGGAGTGTGCGATGATGATCATGTCAATCTTGGAACCACTTCCAATACACATCGTCACTTCACCCTTAACTAGTCTCTATTCATTCTGGAACTTCCGTTTCGAGTTACTATTCTTAGCAACTGAACTAGTATCAAATACTGAGGGGTTGCTATAAACACTAGTAAAGTACACATCAATAACATGTATATCAAATATACCTATGTTCACTTTGCCATCCTCCTTATCCGCCAATTACTTGGGGTAGTTCCGCTTCCAGTGACCAGTCCCTTTGCAGTAGAAGCACTCAGTTTCAGGCTTAGGTCCAGACTTGGGTTTTTTTTCACTTGAGCAGCAACTTGCTTGCCGTTCTTCTTGAAGTTCCCCTTTCTTCCCTTTGTCCTTTTACTTGAAACTATTGGTTTTTTTTACCATCAACACTTGATGCTTTTCTTGATTTCTACCTTCGTCGATTTCAGCATCACGAAGAGCTTGGGAATCGTTTCCGTTATCCCTTGCATATTATAGTTCATCATGAAGTTCTACTAACTTGGTGATGGTGACTAGAGAATTCTGTCAATCACTATTTTATCTGGAAGATTAACTCCCACTTGATTCAAGCGATTGTAGTACCCAGACAATCTGAGCACATGCTCCTGCTTGAGCTATTCTCCTCCATCTTTTAGCTATAGAACTTGTTGGAGACTTCATATCTCTCAACTTGGTATTTGCTTGAAATATTAACTTCAACTCCTGGAACATCTCATATGGTCCATGACGTTCAAAACGTCTTTGAAGTCCCGATTCTAAGCTGTTAAGCATGGTGCACTAAACTATCAAGTAGTCATCATATTGAGCTAGCCAAACGTTCACAACGTCTGCATCTGCTTCTGCAATAGGTCTGTCACCTAGCGGTGCATGAAGGACATAATTCTTCTGTGCAGCAATGAGGATAAACCTCAGATCACGGATGCAATCTGCATCATTGCTACTAACATCTTTCAACTTAGTTTTCTCTAGGAACATATCAAAAATAAAAGAGGGGAGCTAAACACGAGCTATTGATCTACAACATAGATATGCTAATACTACCAGGACTAAGTTCATGATAAATTTAAGTTCAATTAATCATATTACTTAAGAACTCCCACTTAGAAAGACATCCCTCTAATCTTCTAAGTGATCACGTGATCCAAATCAACTAAACCATAACCGATCATCACGTGAAATGGAGTAGTTTTCAATGGTGAACATCACTATGTTGATCATATCTACTATATGATTCATGCTCGACCTTTCGGTCTCAGTGTTCCGAGGCCACATCTAAATATGCTAGGCTCGTCAAGTTTAACCTGAGTATTCTGCGTGTGTAAAACTGGCTTGCACCCGTTGTAGATGGACGTAGAGCTTATCACACCCAATCATCATGTGGTGTCTAGGCACGACGAACTTTGTCAACGGTGCATACTCAGGGAGAACACTTTTATCTTGAAATTTAGTGAGAGATCATCTTATAATGCTACCGTCAATCAAAGCAAGATAAGATGCATAAAAGATAAACATCACATGCAATCAATATAAGTGATATGATATGGCCATCATCATCTTGTGCTTGTGATCTCCATCTCCGAAGCACTGTCATGATCACCATCGTCACCGGCGCGACACCTTGATCTCCATCGTAGCATCATTGTCGTCTCGCCAATCTTATGCTTCCATGACTATCGCTACCGCTTAGTGATAAAGTAAAACATTATAGGGCGATTGCATTGCATACAATAAAGCGACAACCATATGGCTCCTGCCAGTTGCCGATAACTCGGTTACAAAACATGATCATCTCATACAATAAAATTTAGAATCATGTCTTGACCATATCACATCACAACATGCCCTGCAAAAACAAGTTAGATGTCCTCTACTTTGTTGTTGCAAGTTTTACGTGGCTGCTACGGGCTTAGCAAGAATCGTTCTTACCTACACATCAAAACCACAACGATAGTTTGTCAAGTTGGTGATGTTTTAACCTTCGCAAGGACCGGGCATAGCCACACTCGGTTCAACTAAAGTTGGAGAAACTGACACCCGCCAGCCACCGGTGTGCAAAGCACGTCGGTAGAACCAGTCTCGCGTAAGCGTATGCGTAATGTCGGTCCGGGCCGCTTCATCCAACAATACCGCAGAACCAAAGTATGACATGCTGGTAAGCAGTATGACTTATATCGCCCACAACTCACTTGTGTTCTACTCGTGCATATGACATCAACGCATAAAACCTGGCTCAGATGCCACTGTTGGGGAACGTAGTAATTTCAAAATTTTCCTACGCACACGCAAGATCATGGCGATGCATAGCAACAAGAGGGGAGAGTGTTGTCTACATACCTTCGTAGACTGAAAGCGGAAGTGTTAGCACAACGCGGTTGATGTAGTCGTACGTCTTCACGATCCAACCGATCAAGTACCGAATGTACGGCACCTCCGAGTTCAGCACACGTTCAGCCCGATGACGTCCCTCGAACTCCGATCCAGCCGAGTGTTGAGGAAGAGTTTCGTCAGCACGATGGCGTGGTGACGATGTTGATGTTCTACCGACGCAGGGCTTCGCCTAAGCACCGCTACAGTATTATCGAGGTGGACTATGGTGGAGGGGGGGCACCGTACACGGCTAAAAGATCAAACAGATCAATTGTTGTGTCTCTGGGGTGCCCCCCTGCCCCTGTATATAAAGGAGCAAGGGGGGGTGCGGCCGGCCAGGGAGGAGGCGCACCGGGAGTAGGACTCCCCCCCCCCCTATTCCTAGTTGGATTAGGACTTGGGAGGGGGAAAGAGTGGAGGAGAAGACGGAAGGGGGGCGCCGCCCCCCTCTCCTTGTCCTATTCGGACTGGGGGGAGGGGCGCGCGGCCCAGCCCTAGACGCCTCTCCTCTATTCCACCTAGGCCCACTAAGGCCCATTAAGTCCCCGAGGGGTTCCGGTAACCTCCCGGTACTCCGGTAAAATCCCGATTTCACCCGGAACACTTCCGATATCCAATCATAGCCTTCCAATATATCAATCTTCATGTCTCGACCATTTCGAGACTCCTCGTCATGTCCGGGATCACATCCGGGACTCCGAACAACCTTCGGTACATCAAATCATATAAACTCATAATACAACCGTCATCGAAACTTTAAGCGTGCGGACCCTACGGGTTCGAGAACTATGTAGACATGACCGAGACATGTCTCCGGTCAATAACCAATAGTGGAACCTGGATGTTCATATTGGCTCCCACATATTCTACAAAGATCTTTATCGGTCAAACCACATAACAACATACGTTGTTCCCTTTGTCATCGGTATGTTACTTGCCCGAGATTTGATCGTCGGTATCTCAATACCTAGTTCAATCTCGTTACCGGCAAGTCTCTTTACTCGTTCCGTAATACATCATCCCGCAACTAACTCATTAGTTGCAATGCTTGCAAGGCTTAAGTGATGTGCATTACCAAGAGGGCCCAGAGATACCTCTGCGACAATCGGAGTGACAAATCCTAATATCGAAATACGCCAACCCAACAAGTACCTTTGGAGACACGTGTAGAGAACCTTTATAATCACCCAGTTACGTTGTGACGTTTGGTAGCACACAGAGTGTTCCTCCGGTAAACGGGAGTTGCATAATCTCATAGTCATAGGAAGATGTATAAGTCATGAAGAAAGCAATAGCGACAAACTAAACGATCAAGTGCTAAGCTAACGGAATGGGTCAAGTCAATCACATCATTCTCCTAATGATGTGATCCCATTAACCAAATGACAACTCATGTCTATGGTTAGGAAACATAACCATCTTTGATCAACGAGCTAGTCAAGTAGAGGCGTACTAGTGACACTCTGTTTGTCTATGTATTCACACATGTATTATGTTTCCGGTTAATACAATTCTAGCATGAATAATAAACATTTATCATGATATAAGGAAATAAATAATAACTTTATTATTGCCTCTAGGGCATATTTCCTTCAACCGGAGCTGAAGCCGGGTATGGATGAGCGGTTGGGCGTAGGTGAAGGGACCAGAGAAATCAGTGGCGGGCTACGCCGACGCACCGGAAGCAACGCTCTTGGGCGTCTGTAACGCCCCGAGACCGTTGTGCGAGGTGTCTTCCAGTTATTCACCATTGTTGCCTTGTCATTTGTTTGCGTGTCATGCATTTCATATCATGTCATCATGTGCATCGCATTTGCATACGTGTTCGTCTCATGCATCCGAGCATTTTCCCCGTTGTCCGTTTTGCGATCCGACACTCCTATGTCCTTCGGCGCCCCCTTTTGCCTCTTTTCACGAGAGGGTGTTAAAAATTCTCGGAATGGATCGAGATTTGCCAAGCGGCCTTGGTACACCACCGGTAGACCGCCTGTCAAGTGTCGTGCCATTTGGGGTCCGTTTGATACTCCAACGGTTAACCGGGGAACCATAAAGGCATCGTGTGTGTTGCAGCCCAACACCCCTTCAAAGTGGCCCAATAACCCATCCAAAACCCCTCCATCCTCTCGGTCGTTCGGTCACGATCGCGTGGTCGAAAACCGCACCTCATTTGGACTCTCCTAGCTCCCTCTTCCTCCTCCGCGCATCCGGACGCGTCCGCGTCGCGCCGAACATGTCCACCGCCGCCGGCCACCTCACTCCGTCCAATCTCGTTGCGCCACGTTATCGTCCCCACCGCGCGCAGCCAATCAAAGGCGGCCACGTGCCTCCCTCTCTCTCCTCCACCGCCACGGGCCCGCTTGGCCTAGATCCGGCCCGCCCGGGCCCGGATCCCGCGCCGCCACCGAACCTTGCGTCGCCCGGCTCCCTGCCGCTGATCCCGCGCGCCGCCCATCCCCGCCGCCTGTACTCGCCGGCGCTGCCCCGCTCGCCTCGCCCGCGCCGCCCCGCTCGCTCGTCGCCGGCCACCGCCTCGCCTCGCGTCGCCGCCCTCGTCCGCCGCCCGGAGCGCGCCGCCACCGCCACCCTTCTCCGCCGGTCGCCGCCACGTTGCGCCGCGCCCCCGCTCGCCGGAGCTTCGTCGTCGGCGCCGCCATGTCGCCGGAGCCCGCCGGTCGGACCCGGTGGATCGGGATGAGATCCATCGGGATCTCAACCAAACGCCGCGCCCCGCGCCTGGACCGCTCCGCCCCGCTCATCCTCGTCCCGCGTTGACTTTCTGCGAGGTCTAATTTTCTCTAAGTCCTCAGATCTTCATGATATATGCCTCTGTTCATCATGCCATAACTTCTCACTCGTAGCTCCGTTTTGCATGCATGATATATCAAAATGTTCATCAAGTTGTGCTCTTCATTTTGTTACATTGTGCCATGCTTGTTTGAGTCCATCTTGATGCCCAAATGACTGTTGCAAGAGTGCTGTAAAATGTTAGTTCCTGATTCTTATCGGATTATGAGCATTTGTCATTTTTGCCATGATTATTATATGCTGCATATGGGCATGAGCTCTACATGTGTTTTGGGCTATGCCATGCCATCTTTATAGGGGTGTATGTCATGTGTGTTTGTGATCAATGTGGTGACTAGCACAAGCATGCAAAGTAGCTCTCGTGATAATGCTGATCTTAGGGACTTAGAATTTCACTAAGTCTTTGCTCCGTTGTTATTTTTATGCCATGAATTCATGTTGCTACAGTGAGATCCATGCTTCTTTTGAGTATGTTCAGTAAAGATGATTTGGACATATGGTTATGCTCTATCCATCCATGTCCCTGTTTGCATTTATGGAGTGCCCTAGCATGACTCAATCTTGCTCTACTTTTGCTATAAAATGTTCCTGGCAAATTGTTTACATGTTAATCAATTTTGCCAAGGTTGTTGTAGTTGATCCATGCATGCTATGAGTTTGTTCTTGCTTTGGTTAACTTCATAAACATGTCTTCTTGCTGGTAGTATGCTTAGTTTATCATGCAACGGCTTGTGTTGAGTGCATCGAGCTCGCAAACATGCCTTCATAATTCTGTTTTTGCCTTGTCCAGTTTTCGGCTAAGTCTGTATCTGTTAACAAAACTTGCTATGTTTACATGGGTGCCATCATATTTTCTATGCCCTTTTGGCTTATGGTCAGTAAGGGACTTTTGTTATATGCTTTGAGTAGATTCATGCCATGCCTTGTTTTGCCATGATATGTTCCATAGCATGTTGTTATCTTGCTCTAAACATTGCTTCCAGATGTTAATTCCTGGCATGTTGTTATTTTCACTAACTCTATGATGTTGTTATCTTTTGCACTTTTGCCATGCTTGTTTGAACCTGCTATTGTGTGATTTAGCTGTAGCTCAGTGTTCATCTTTTGTCAAGCATCTTGAGTAGATCACTGCCATGTGCTTTGTTGCTAGGTTGGGGTGCAGTAGCTTAGTTTCTTGTTGCATACTAGTTGACATCGTGCTGTTAATCGCAGAATTGTGCCATTTTTGTTTTGCTTGCCATTTGCAAACCATGCGTCCGATTCAGGTGATCTTTATATCGATTTTGACCGAAATCAACTCATATTTCTAGCGGCACACTTCATTTGCCAAGTTGAGGCATGGGTCAATATTTTCCTTCCGGAGCTTGCATATGCATTGCATATCACATCCCGCATATCATGCCGTGTTTTGCATCATGTTGCTTGCGCATTGCACCGTGATTGATTGTTGGTCCTTTGCTTGTGTTCTTGCCTTGGGTAGAGCCGGGAGACGAGGACGTGATCGAGGAACCCGTTGAGTACGCTTACGAGGATCAAGTTTACGTCAACTCAGAGAACTTTGCAGGCAAGATGATCATACCCTCGAAATCACTTCTATCTTTGCTTGCTAGTTGCTCGCTCTTTTGCTATGCCGCGATACCTACCACTTGCTATAGCATGCCTCCCATATTGCCATTTCAAGCCTCTAACCCACCTTTCCTAGCAAACCGTTGTTTGGCTATGTTACCGCTTTGCTCAGCCCCTCTTATAGCATTGCTAGTTGCAGGTGAAGATGGAGTTTGTTCCTTGTTGGAACATGATTATTGTTGGGATATCATTATTATATCTTGTTTACTTTAATGCATCTATATACTTGGTAAAGGGTGGAAGGCTCGGCCTTATGCCTGGTGTTTTGTTCCACTCTTGCCGCCCTAGTTTCCGTCATACCGGTGTTATGTTCCTTGATTTTGCGTCCTTACGCGGTTGGGTTATAATGGGAACCCCTTGACAGTTCGCCTTGAATAAAACTCCTCCAGCAAGGCCCAACCTTGGTTTTACCATTTGCCACCTAAGCCTGTTTCCCTTGGGTTCTGCAAACTCAAGGGTCATCTTTATTTTAACCCCCCCCCCCGGGCCAGTGCTCCTCTGTGTGTTGGTCCAAACTAGAGCCCCTTGCAGCGCCACCTCGGGGAAACTTGAGGGTTGGTTTTAGTTGTACGGATTGCTCATCCGGTGTGCCCTAAGAACGATATATGTTCAGCTCCTATCGAGATTTGTCGGCACATTCGGTCGGCTTTGCTGGTCTTGTTTTACCATTGTCGAAATGTCTTGTAACCGGGATTCCGAGTCTGATCGGGTCTTCCTGGGAGAAGGAATATCCTTCGCTGACCGTGAGAGCTTGTGATGGGCTAAGTTGGGACACCCCTGCAGTGTTTTGAAATTTCAAAAGTCATGCCCACGGTTATGGGCAGATGGGAATTTGTTAATGTCCAGTTGTAGAGAACTTGACACTTAATCTAATTAAAATGCATCAACCGCGTGTGTAGCCGTGATGGTCTCTTTCCGGCGGAGTCCGGGAAGGGAACACGGTTCTTGTGTTATGCTTGAACGTAAGTAGTTTCGGGATTACTTCTTGATCACTTCTAGATCAGGACCGTGCTTTGCTTCTCTTCTCGCTCTCTTTTGCGTAAGTTAGCCACCATATATGCTAGTGCTTGTTGCAGCTCCATCTCGCTACCTTTTCCTACCCATAAGCTTAAATAGTCTTGATCTCGCGGGTGTGAGATTGCTGAGTCCCCGTGACTCACAGATTACTTCCAAAACCAGTTGCAGGTGCCGATGATAACTGTGTAGGTGACGCAACCGAGCTCAAGGAGGAGCTCGATGAAGATCGTGTTTGTTGTGTTGTTTCGTTTTCCAGTTGATCAGTAGTGGAGCCCAGTCGGGGCAATCAGGGATCTATGCAATTAGGGGTTGTCTTTTTTTATTTGGTTCCGTAGTCGGACCTTGATTGTATTCTGGATGATGTATGCTATATCTATGTATTGTGTGAAGTGGCGATTGTAAGCCAACTCTTTATCCCTTTCTTATTCAGTACATGGGATGTGTAAAGATTACCCCTCTTGCGACATGCCTACTATGTGGTTATGCCTCTAAGTCGTGCTCCGACACGTGGGAGATATAGCCGCATCGTGGGTGTTACAAGTTGGTAATCAGAGGCTTCCCCGACTTAGGAGCCCCCTGCTTGATCGAATCGTTGACATTGTTGAGTCTAGAAAAAATGTTTTGAGTCTCATAGGATTATATATATCGGAGAGTAGGATTCTTTTTACTCCTCAGTCCCTTCGTCGCTCTGGTGAGGCCTCCTGACATAGAGTTTTTACTCTTCTCTCCTCAAATTTCACTAAAAAAATTAGGATCACGTGGGTATCTTGGAATCTTTTTGATGGTTTTGTGACGAGAACATTGTTCTTGGTGCCTCCTGACATTTAGGGGTTGTGGCAGTGTCCCGGGGAGTTGAGCTCCGAGGTGTTGTCGTCACAATTTTATCGTTGCAGTTCTGGAATACCTGAGTTCGCCGACATCGAAAATCTCTTTTATTTAGTTGTTGGTGAGATAACCTCGATGCCACCCAGTACTGGGGCGGGAGTTCGGGAGTATTGCCATAACCCGTATAACGGATGTTTTTTCGAAGGTTGAGGTACATGATTTCCGAAGTGTCGTGGAATTGTCACGGCAGATGTCCTAGTGGAAGGACTTAGTCGTAGGGCCATCGCAACTAGGAAGCTTAAAGGGGTTAATCGGGACAAAGGACACGAGAGATTTTATACTAGTTCGACCCCTTACGATGAAGGTAAAAGCCTACGTCTAGTTGTGTTGGTATTGCTGGGGTTTCGATTGCCAAGAGTCTTAACTCGCCGGCTTGGTTATCGATCTCTTGTTTCTTGCCCCTAGCCGCCACCGGGTCATCCCCTTATATACACGGGTTGACGCCTGGTGGCCTATAGAGTCCCGGCCGGCTCATAATCGTGTCCGGCTCGGTGACTTCCTTTACATGCCTTTCTTTACAAGTCTTTCCTTACATACAGCGGTTTACAATATTGGGCCTTAAGCCACCTCCAGGCCTTTGGGCCTTCTATAAGATTTAATAAACTACAATCTTGAATGTTTACTGAGCTTTCTTTGTAACCCGCCATTGTGGCTGACCCGGCCCCTCCTGGGCGGGTCATAACTGATAGCTATATCCCCAAAACGAAGGTTTCTTGGTTATGTGTTGAAGGATGGATACAGCTGGATGTAGTTATTGTTAGTTTGGGTGAGATATTATGCTTCCCATGTATCCCCAACACCTGATTGCATAACCAGAAAGTTTCGGGAGTTTATAAGTGGGAATTCAAGTATCACATAGGATATCCTCCCAACAGACACATGATACGATATGGGATCTATCATACGTTTGTTCTGGCTTATTCTGCAAGCCAATCCTTTGTTTTTGTTTTGAGTGGTGGTATTCGAGTTGCTTCGAAGTCAAACTTTGATTCCATACCTTTCCTAAGCGGTGTTCTCATATTTCTATGTGAATTACTAATCCTTCCTAATAATCAAGATTGTCATGTCAATCCTTTTCAACCGATGTGCTTCTCTTCAAGTGGATCCGATCATTTCTACATTCGCGAGATCAATTCTCAGTTCTTTGCAGCGTTGTTCGTTTCATCCGTTCCCAAGTTGCCTTTGTTTTCCCGCCCCCCCCCCCCACCCTTTTTCTTCAAGGACTCGGATTTCTTAATCAAGTATACTTTTATTCTTGTGAAGTCTCTTCATTCTTTTCAATCAATGTTCTTACCCAGTGTTTCTCATGAAGATGCTCTATTAGTCCATCATTCTTCTTTATTTTCTTTTCCGGTGGATTCAATTCAAGCTTTGGTATTGAGCATAGTCCTTTCATTGGTCCAATGTGTTCTCTTGCCGGTGCACCTCTTAATCATCCACTCTTGTTATTCTATTGTTCCGGAGTGCTGAAGATATCTCAGAAGGCTCGTCTTTTCATTCAAGATCCGTTCAACCTATTTCGAGGTTGTTATCTCATTCAAGTCATTTAATTCAACCGGTGCAATCTCTTTTTTCAAGCAATCATTCAATGGTGTTTCTTTTGAGTGGGCCCTAACACACAAGTCTTTTCCGAGGATCTTACCTGACTCTTCTATTTTCCCGGAGCTATTCTCAAATTATTTTCAAAGTTTGACGTAAGAATGAATTATCATCAGTCATTTGTATTTCTCCAAGATATGGCAAATTCTTTTCGTCGTTGGCCCAACCTTTCTATTCATCATCCCGGAGTATCTCAACAATTCATGGTGGTGTTTCTCGTCGTCATTCTCGATTTTTGAAGACCGAAGAAGAGTTTTTCCTCCATATCTTATCTGTTCTCTTAGAGACTCATGGTTCTAGCTTCATGCCATCCTCTCATAATTGTTTTCGATTGTGAAAATTCTTTCCACCTATTCGGAGCAATTCAAGATTCTTTTCAGTTTGATTCTCCGGAGCCTTCATCTCAGAATTATTCATTTCCAGCTTTCAGCTCACATTCTCCAAATCATACCGGTGCATCATTCAAGTATCCTCTAATAAGCTCGGGACCTCTTCGTTTACTTGTATCAAAATCCCCAAAGTATCTTCGTTAGTTATCCCATTCTTCCCGGTGAATTATGCCTTTGCTACTTCCATTTTCAATTCTTACGATGGTTTGATCAAGACTTTTCTTCCTTTGTTATCATATCAATTTATTTGTTGTTTCAATCCTACCGGTGGTTCGTCGAAGACCTTCTCAAGTTTACGCTATATCTATCTTAATCCTTTCTATGAGAATAAGTAGTATGCCAAATCCGTTTGCTCGTCATCAATTTAATTGGTGAAGGATACGCATAACATAATTCTTATTCTTGTTTCATCCAAGTGATTAATTCCTTATTCCGGAGGTTCATTAAAATTCTCATTTTCAATTGTTTCATCTTCTCTTTTTCCTGGAGTTCCAAGCTCTCATCATCATGAAGATCCATCTAATCATTCCAAGGCTTCAACCTTGTTCTTTTCATCCTTCATTTCGTTTGATCATTCTTTTACGACCGGAGTTCTTCATGGAGGCTACATGGTGGTTCATCAAGGATCCTTTTCACTCTTCAATTGTTCTTCAAGATATCTCTCTGTAAGTGCATCTGGTGCCACCCCTAGTTGGTTTTGGAGTATTGAAGACAAACCTAGTTGAGGGACTGATGTGTTTATGAGAATTGCAGGATAACACAGGTAGAAGTCCCTCATTGATTCGGTTTTCCTACCAGAGATGACCCCTAAAAATGTATGAAGACATTGATGTCAATGGTGGTATATGAATATATTCACATTGAAGTCAATGACAAGAGAAGACATCGCATGAAGCCTATGGAGCTCGAAGACTTAGATCTTTCGTAGTTCTTTTTCTTCTTTGTTGAGTCATAGGAACCACCGTACTGTTAAGTGGGGTCCAAGAGAACCAGTCAGAATGACTGAAGTGATGCTTAACCAAAACCTATGTCTTCGAGTGAAGACTATGAGAGCAAAACTTGTCCAGAGTCGGACAAGTCAGCTTTGCTTGCAGCCCAAGTAAAGCTGTCGCGTGAGTTTGAAATCTGACCGTTGGAACATGTGTCAGTTCCTTAGTGACCCAGGGTCATTTCGGACAAATCAGGTCGGGTTGCCTAGTGGCTATAAATAGCCCACCCCCTACAACCATAAACGGTTGGCTGCTCAGAGTTAGAGTACGGCTTTTGTCATTTGAGAGCAACCCACCTCGAAGCCTTTGAGAGAGAATTCCTTGCGAGGATAAAGACCTAACCACCCAGAGCCTAAGAGTGTTAGGCATCACTTAAGTCTTCTTGTCTGTGTGATCTGAAGACTTATTACACTTGAGGACTGTGAATCCTCCAGCCGGTTAGGCGTCGCGTTCTGAGCATCCAAGAGACATTGTGGATTGCCAGTGAACGAAGTCTGTGAAGGTTTGGGAGTCTACCTTGAAGACTTACCAGAGTGATTGGGCGAGGTCTATGTGACCTTAGCTCAAGGGGAATGTGGTGAGGACTAGGTGTCCTGAGCTGCGTGTTCAGGACTGGGTGTCCGGGACTGTGTGTCCTCATGTTTAAATACCTAGCTGCCCTAACCAGACGTACAGTTGTCACAGCAACTGGAACTGGTCCAACAAATCATTGTCTTCAATGAGTCACTAGTTTCATCCTTCCCTTCCCTTTACTTACCGTTGGTCCTTGTGAAGTCATTGTATGATTGAACTATCTTCTGTCTTCACTGAGTGACTGCGTGTTCTGTTTGGCTTCATAATATCTTCCTACCTGATCCTTACTACCTAGCTGCTATTAGTCACTGTGCTTTCACTTCATTGAATACTTGACTATGGTTTGCCTAGTGTAGTCTACCTTCCGCTGCATGGTAATAGGTTTATTTCTATCGTTTGTCTTCGAAACTTCCACGTTTGAAGACTTTCATAAAAATCGCCTATTCACCCCCCCCCCTCTAGTCGATATAACGCACTTTCAATTGGTATCAGAGCAAGGTACTCCCTTGTTCTGTGTGATTCGGTTTAACCACCTGGAGTTTTAGCTATGTCGACTGCAGGGATAATCAAAGTCTCCGCTGCGTGCCCCGTCTTCGATGGAACTGAATATCTCTACTGGAAGAATAAGATGCGCATGCATCTTGAAGCCATTGACGTCGACCTATGGTATGTCATCAAGAACGGCGTTCCCAAGGCTGGAGAAGGTGTCACTGCTGCTGACGTCAAGAAGTTCATTCAACTGGACTCTACTGCCAAGAATATCATCTGTGGTCATCTGAGCAAAGGACAGTATGGCCGCGTGAGTGCTTTGGAAACATCTAAGCTAGTCTGGGACTTGCTCTCCAAGGTCAACAAAGGCGTCTCAACCCAGAGAGATCAGAGAATCAGTGTCCTTCGCAACCTCTTCAACCGCTTCAAGAGAAATGACAATGAGAATGTCCAGCTCACGTTTGATCGACTCACTGACATCAAGAATGAGCTTCAAGCCCTTGGCGCTACTGAGATCATCAAGCATGAAGTCGTCAAGACACTACTGAGATCACTTGACAGTTCGTTTGACACCCTAGCCTTGATGATTCAAGAACGTCCTGATTTCAAGACACTCGATCCGTCTGACATACTTGAGAGGCTCAACACACATGAGTTTCAGCTTTCTGAGAAAAGAGATATCTACGGTCCAAACTATGGGCGAACTCGTGCCTTGAAGGAAAAAGTTGTCTCCTCATCTGAAGAAGAATCTGACAGCAGTTCTGATGATCCTGAAGACATTGGAAGGGAACTTGCTATGCTTGTGAAGAAGTTCCAAAAATTCACCAAGAAGAAAGGTTTCAGAAAGTCTTCACGATCAAGCTCAAGGAATGATGAAGCTTATGCTCATGACTACAAGAACAAAACATGTCACAAGTGCAAGAAACCCGGCCACTTCATCTCTGAGTGTCCGCAGTGGGACAATGAGAACAAAAAGAAGAAGAAGAGCAAGGAATATGACTCTGACGACAAGAAGAAGAAGAAATACTCAAAGTCTTCTTCCAAGTCTTCCTCAAAGTCTTCATCACACAAGAAGAGCTCATCTGGCAAGGCACATGCGTTTGTTGGCAAGGAAATGGATTCAGAGGAGGAGTCCGCTTCTGAGGAGGCGGAGGTGGAGTCTGAGGAGGAGTCCGATTCTGGCGTCGCAAGTCTGGCTACAGCATACGTTGCCAAGTCCATCTTCAACACTGAAGACAATGACTTCATCACCGACACCGATGCAAATGACAAGGACTACTCCGCTCCTACCTACTGCTTCATGGCACGCGGTGCCAAGGTAAACACACGCACTACTCACTATCAAACATCTAGTGACGATGACTCTGATTGTGGTTCAAAACCCAGCTACAAAACACTTGCTAAAATTGCAACTGAACAACAGAAAGCCATGGAACATATTCAAAAACTGTTAGACAAAAGCGATGATCTGTTAGGCGCTGAAATGACTCGATCTGAGTCCTTAATTGAAGACATAAAAAATCTTCATGTTAAGTATGAGGAACTTGAAAGTCGTCATGAAATGCTCTCAACAACTCATGAAAAGCTTTCCTATGATTATCTTCAAAGGAAGCAAGATCTTGAGAAATTGAGAGCGGCTCATGAAGATCTTCAAAAGGAAAATGAGTCACTTCGCGCCAAACAGATCAGTTCCGCTCAGGAAGGATTTGAACCACCATGTCTTAAATGCATTGAGCGTGATAATACTACTTCTGTTGCTGAATGTTCTACTGCTGCTACTGTTGCAATATCTTCAACTGTTGATGTGGAAACTAACCCCTCTGCTAAGGATACCACTGCTATTGCTGATGAGAATGCTAGGTTGAAGACATTGCTTGAAACAGGGATGTACAAAAGTCTTAAAGGGCATCAGACACTATGTGATGTCCTCAAAAAGCAGATCTTGAACCGAAACCCGAGGAAAGAGGGTGTTGGGTTCGTAAGGAAAATGAATGCTGATGGCTCTTACTGGAAACCTGAGCAGTACCCCAAAACCACATGGGTTGCTGCAAAGGAATCTTCAGCAGATCCATCCACTCTATCTGGCTTCACTTGTGCAAACCCCATTGTCATTGATGAATCCTTTGATGCAAACTATAAACTGTTTAAGAATCAGAATGGTGAAGTGTTTGCCAGGTACATTGGTACTAACTGCAGGAATGGACCGCCTATGAAGAAGATCTGGGTTCCGAAAAAGTGTCTGGAGAATCTTCCTGTGAATGTCATCATGACACCACACGTGAAGAAGACAAACCCCAGACCACAGGCTTCATACGGTCCAAAGGCTTCATACAGACAGAGGACTCACCTGAGTCGCACTAACGCAAATGTTTTGCAGGGAAACCATGCTCAGGCCTATGAATATGAGCGCGGTTCATCAAACCGCCATGTTCATAAGACCAAGAACTATTCTACTTATTCTTATGAGTACTATTGTCCGCCTGCAAGACTGTTTGCTAGGGCTCCAAAGCCAAAGTTCTCAGATGCTGCACTTAGACTTATTGCTTCTAAGCCACCCTTGAAGATGTGGGTGGCTAAGAAAGCTTAACTCTCTTTTGCAGGGAAAGGTCTCCAGCAGAAAACCAAAATCGTCTGACGCTATTGTTGGGGACCTTAAACATCTTGTAGGGCGCAAGATCAAATGCCCGAATGGTCTTACTATGTACTTCGTTCCTGAATCGCTTGCTACTCTCCCTATTAGTCTAATCTGGATCTAAGCTTTCATAACCCACTGGTTCGTCAAATGTTTTTGCTTCACAATTCTCTTCGTGAAGCCTATCCCCCTAACTGCACTGTAGGGTACGACACCAGCGTCTTCAGAATGGATTATTGATAGTGGGTGTACCAATCACATGACTGGCAAAAGAAGCCTTCTTATGGACTCAACCTTACGTCCATCCGACAAGAGTCACATCACATTTGCTGACACTGGTAAAAGTAAGGTATTGGGTCTAGGTAGAGTTGCAATCTCAAAGGAGCAACACATGGATAAAGTCATGCTTGTTGAATCCCTTGGCTTCAACTTAATGTCTGTCTCAATGCTTTGCGATTTGAACATGATCGTAATGTTTGGAAAATATCGCTGCCTTGTTCTAATGGAATCTGACAAGTCTCTAGTGTTTGAAGGGTATCGGAAAGATGATTTGTACGTGGTAGATTTCTCAGCAGGACCACAACTTGCCGTATGTCTTCTAGCAAAAGCTTCAGAATGCTGGCTCTGGCATCGGAGACTAGGGCATGCTGGCATGAGGAACCTCCACACCCTTGCAAAGAAGAAGCATGTCATAGGCATCGAGGGCGTCAAGTTCAAGAAAGATCACTTATGCGGTGCCTATGAAGCAGGAAAGATGACGAGGGCCAAACATCCCTCGAAGACAATCATGACAACCACTCGACCCTTCGAACTGCTCCACATGGATCTTTTCGGTCCCACTCATTACTCAACTCTTACTACTACTGCTTGTCTCTATGGCTTTGTCATTGTTGATGATTATTCTAGATATACTTGGGTGCACATAATCCTCTACAAGACTGAAGTGCAGGATGTCTTCAGACGCTTCGCCAATCGAGCAATGAACAACTATGGCGCCAAGATAAAGCACATCAGAAGTGACAATGGCACTGAATTCAAGAACACTGGCCTTGATACATATCTTGATACTTTGGGCATCACACATGAATTCTCAGCTCCGCACACGCCACAGCAGAATGGCGTCGTCGAACACAAGAATAGAACACTCATAGAGATGGCCAGAACGATGCTAGATGAATACAAGACTCCAAGAAAATTCTGGCCTGAAGCCATTGATACTGCATGCCATACAATCAATCGTGTTTATCTTCACAAGCTTCTGAACAAGACATCTTATGAGCTCCTTACTGGCAAGAAGCCAAATGTCAGTTACTTCAGAGTATTTGGCGCCAGGTGCTGGATCAAGGATCCACATCACACTTCAAAATTTGCACCAAAAGCACATGAGGGTTTTATGCTTGGATATGGAAAGGATTCGCACTCCTACAGAGTCTTCAATCTCTTTCATTATAAAGTGGTTGAAACAGTGGATGTGCGGTTTGATGAGACTAACGGTTCACAAAGAGAGCACCTCCCAAATGTGCTAGATGAAGTTCCATCTAGCGAATCAATCAAGCTAATGGGAACTGGAGAAATCATACCCTCTGAAGCTCAACCAGAAGAGGAACTTATCATCTCCGCACCTGATCAACCTGAAGACAATGCTCAGCCTGAAGACAATCCCACTAACAATGACAATGATCAGCAAGAGAAAAACCTTCGCCCTGTACATCCTCGTGTTGCCAATGAAGTGCAGATTGAGAGAATAATTGATAGCATCAATGCCCCTGTTCCGCTCACTCGTTCAAGGGCAACTCGGCTAGCAAATTTCTGTGGGCACTTCACATTCGTCTCAATAACAGAACCCAAGAAAATTGAAGAAGCCTTCATGGAACCTGAATGGATTCAAGCTATGCAAGAAGAGCTTCAACAGTTTGAGCTGAATAATGTATGGGAACTGGTTAAGCGTCCTGATCCTCAGAAGCACAACATAATAGGCACCAAATGGATATACCGCAACAAGCAAGATGAGCATGGTCAAGTTATCAGAAACAAAGCTCGTCTCGTTGCTCAAGGATATACTCAAGTGGAAGGCATTGACTTCGATGAAACATTTGCTCCTGTGGCTAGATTGGAAGCCATACGCATACTGCTAGCCTATGCAAATCATCATAACATACTTCTATATCAAATGGATGTGAAGAGCGCCTTTCTAAATGGCAAGATTGAAGAAGAAGTGTATGTTGCACAACCGCCTGGCTTTGAAGATCCAAAACATCCTGACATGGTATACAAGCTCAACAAGGCACTGTATGGCCTCAAACAAGCCCCTCGGGCTTGGTATGACACACTCAAATACTTCCTGAAGAGCAAAGGCTTCATACCTGGTTCCCCCGACCCTACTCTCTTCACGAAGACATATGATGGTGAACTGTTTGTGTGCCAAATATATGTGGATGACATCATCTTCGGCTGCACCAATCAGAAGTACAGTGAAGAGTTTTGATATATGATGCAAGAGCAATATCAGATGTCCATGATGGGAGAGCTGAAGTTCTTCCTCGGTCTTCAAATACGACAGCAACGCAACGACATCTTCATATCTCAAGAGAAGTATCTCAAAGATTGCCTGAACAAGTTCGGTATGCAAGACTGCAAAGGCTTCACGACGCCTATGCCAGCCAAACATCATCTGGGTCCCGACGATAATGGTAAAGAGTTCGATTAAAAGGTATACCGCTCCATGATTGGTTCTTTACTTTATCTATGTGCATCTAGGCCAGATATTATGCTTAGTGTTTGCATGTGTGCTCGATTCCAAGCGGCACCAAAGGAGTCGCATCACTTAGCTGTGAAGCGAATTCTTCGATATTTGGCTCACACCCCAACTCTAGGATTATGGTATCCAAAGGGCTCAGAGTTTGATCTGGTTGGATTCTCTGATGCTGATTATGCTGGTGACAAAGTGGATCGCAAGTCTACATCAGACACATGTCACTTTCTGGGACGATCACTTGTATGTTGGTCTTCAAAGAAACAGAACTGTGTATCTCTCTCCACTGCTGAATCTGAATACATTGCTGCTGGATCTTGCTGCGCTCAACTTCTGTGGATGAAGCAAACACTCAAGGACTATGGCATTCATCTGAAGCAAGTGCCACTCTACTGCGACAATGAAAGCGCCATCAAGATTGCCAACAACCCAGTTCAGCACTCGAAGACAAAGCACATTGAAATTCGTCATCACTTTCTCAGAGATCATGTTGCGAAGGAAGATATTGATACCATACACGTCAACACTGAAGAGCAATTGGCAGATATCTTCACCAAGCCCTTGGATGAGAAGAGATTTTGCAAGTTACGGTGTGAGCTAAATATCCTGGAATCCTCAAATGTCCTGTGATCAGGCACACATCCTAACACTTATGCATATTGTTGACTTAGATGTGCAAAACACGAAGTAAAGTATATCTTCAATCAATGAAGACATACATTCTAAGTGTGAATACATTAATGTGGAATTTGACTTCGGAACGCCACGATAATTGTGCGTCGTGTCTGGGTCTAATACTTCCTATACAGTGGGTAACGCCACCACCAAAGGTTGTGTTCGAAGTGTTTCACTCATGGCGTTACATTTGCTATGTCTTCACATTTGGTTTGGCTTAAATTTCAACATGTCTTCATGACTATCTTCTCTATGTTGAATATATATATACTAGTGTTCTGTCCTCTACAGCATTCACTTATAGCTATGTCTTCATGTTGAGTATTTTGAACTAAGTGAATGTGATCGGACCCTAACCTCTCTATGCTCTCTATCTCAAACTCCATCTCTCCAAGTCATATGCATTCTATTGAAACTGTCGAATGTCTTCTCTGCGTCCTTGTCAGCAGAAGATACAGAGACAAACATTAAGTCTGTTTTCAATGCTCATTCCTTCACCTGAAACCCAGAGAAGTGGGAACGACCACCCGACAATCCAGGCGTGCGTGGGACGTGGAACAACCCCCGATATGCTGCATGATGGCCACGTGTTCCTCAGATGTGAATCGCCAGGGGCACCTGTGTAATAACGCAGGGCCGCCCCTGTACCTATAAATACACACCTCACAGCAGTCATTATCTCTTCTTCCACTCTCGCACGAACCCTAGCGCCACCGCTAGCCCTCGACGACGCGGACATCGTCTTCTCCGCCGTCGCCGTAGGTGTCCTTCGTCGCCAAGTTAGGGCACGGACGATCAAACTGCTCGGCCTCCTCTTCCACTCCTTCTAGCAGTTCTTCGTGTGGTAAATAAAACTTCCTTTTTACAGCCCCCTTGATCCTATAGCTTCGTCACTTTCTACCACAAGCAGTTTATGTTCACACAAGTTGGATCTCTTACATACTGCATCTCATAATATGCCTAGTATATTCACTTGTATTTCACAAAGTAGTTAGATTCCTCACTTGTACTGATCCATGGATTCGTACAAATCTGGAACCAACTCCTTATCTATGAGTGAATGTCTTCGCACGATGAGGTCAATGTCTTCTAAACTGATTTATCTTCAAAATCTTCTGAGAATGCATATGACCTCTTCCCCTTCCCTCGCACCTTACTGCTGTCACAGGTACATGTCCGTGGGAGAATCCCTTGGTTCTCATAGTCTGCATTCATTTGCAGAATACTTACAGCATCACATAAATTCTCCCGAAGCCAGTTCCTGCTTGTCCAGCAAGCGAAAACCTTTGAAGTCTTTGAACGTATTGAAGCCTTTCAGTTTAAAGTTCATGGCTTCAGAGAAATCAGCAAGGACGGGTGGCAGAAAGCGTCGAGGAGAAACATCAAGAGATCTACCTGATGACCTCTCAGAGCTGTACAAGACAGATCCTGAAGAGGATTACAATCAGCGCAAGACATGAATCCAATGGATTCGACGCTATTGGGCAGAACAGTGGTTCAAGTACAGATTTGTGACAAAGGAATATGCTAAAAAGAATGCCATCAAGCGACCATGGGGAGACATCCTCTACAAAAATCTTCAACCCAGGACCAGAGATGAAGCCATTGAACAAGGCTTCTATCCTTGCATGGTCCATGGACCACAGCCTGCGGATGCTGACCCATCGTCACTGCTATGGTGTCATGACGACAATCTGTTTAAGCGCAACTTCCAGTTTGCCCAAAACTCAGCGAAGCAGAACAAGAAGTCTTTAGGACTAGACTTCAACCCTGGTCCCTCTGCTCCCTGTGCCGATGGAACTCGTGAAGCTGAACCCAATCTTCTTGGGCCCTTCTACAACTTGGAAGGTCTCATCACTCACATCGTGGTTCAAGGGACAGCCGTGAATGAGCCTGCAGATGACGCTGAATCAGATGAAGCGCCTGCAGTGCCGAAGACAAAGAAGTTGAAGCAGCCTAAAGCTTCAAAGCCTGCCTCTGCACCAAAAATCTCACGAGCGAAGCCATTGGCAACTGCACCTCCTGAAGACAGTGTGCAGTCTGAAGATTTGTCACGCATCTCCAAGCCCCAGAAGGTCAAGATGCCTCTGCCACACACCGGCCAAGAGCTGACAGTTGCTGCCATTCTGCGCAACGATGCCATTGATCTGTCCAGTGATGAAGATCTTGCAGATGACGCTCTTGAGCAACTCATCAAGAGCAAAGAAGAAGCAGAAATCTTCAATGATCTGCCTCTCTTTGACGTGACAATCATCCATAACTTCATTGATGAGTGGTTTGACACGCCCAACATCAGCTTCGAAGATCTGCAACTACCCATTGGCCTCAGTGTCGCCTTCCATGGCGCCATTGCTTCAGAGCAAGCTCTCGCTCAGCGCATCGTTGAACTGAAGCAAAAGATTGACTATGAAAAGGCTCAGTTCAAGAAGCATATGGCCAAACTCAGCGTGCAAGAGGTGAAAAACTTCAAGATTATGCTGCACGAGCTCAAAGAAGCCTTTCTCAAGAAACACGCAGAAGCTCAGGGTTCTCGGGAGCGCATGAAGAGCCTGGCTGACAAGTGTGTGCAAGGCTACAACGAGGCTGAGAAGCGCAAGGCCCTTGGGCGTCCGGGCATTGATCCCAGGATGGCTGCTAAGCAGAAGAAGAAGCCCATTGTGGCCGAACCCAACGCACCAAGGCAGGAAGCAGATCCCATTGTCTTCCCAACTAGCATGACTGGCTCGAAGCCAAAGGCCCGGTCAATCGCTTTAGAGCTGAAGAAGACGAGGACTGCTGAGGCTGAAGCCAGGAAGAGGAAACATCCTGAAACCTCTGCTACTACCCCCTCCAAGAAGAAGAGGAAGACCAAGAAGGAACGGGCTGCTCCCACAGAGCCCTTGATTATTGAACCCATCTCCATGGTTCACCCTGACGCTGAACCGTAAGAACGTCAACTGACTGTCCATGAGCCTGCTTTCACAGAGGCTCATGAAGCTGAAGACTTTCCAGCAGCTGATCACATCGCTGCTGAAGACATTGGTCACCATGACCATGTTGAAGATGATGCAGTCCTTCCTCAGCTCGAGCACCAACAGGTGTCATCGCCTGTGCTAACGCACAACAAACTCATCAGCATTGGTCGTCCTCTGACGCCAATTGCTCAGGATGCTTCATGGGCTGATCGCCCACAAGAGGAAGAAGACTTTGAGGCCCAGCCAACTCCAACTCCACAGGCGTCGCCAGCGTTACGCAAGCTTCGCAAAGGACCAAGGCCTCCAGTCTCTGAGTCTGAAGCTAAAGCTGTTGAAGACATTCCGGCTGCATCAGCCGATGAAGAAGAAGCCCCACAAGCTGCTACTCCCCTGTCCCACCAAGAAGCTATTCTCGAGGAGAACGTGACTGTGACCGACCCTCCAGCTTGTCAAGTGGAGGTTGCAAATCTTGAGGCTGCCACCATCAACACCAACGAAGCCACTGACGCTGTCATGGCTGAAGCTAATGTGGAGCCTTCACCAACCCAAGCACCAGAAGTCAGCGAAGCCACTGATCCCACTGCTTCTGTTCCTGCGCCTGCTGCCGGTCCTCAGTTCGACTATCATGTTGAGCACAGGCCTCAGGTACAGAAGCCAATCCCAAGATTGCCCAGGTTTCCAGGTCCTGCATCAGCACCTGGATCCTTCAATGTCAATGGCTTCAGAGCAGACAACACATTCTTCAATAGCTCCAGGAACCCCTACTCAAGGGAAAGAATATCATCTGATCGGTTCTGGAGCTATCCGCAGTGAAGCTATTACTCCTGCATTCTATACAATCAAGGTCGCATCTTCCCACACAAGCGTCTTGACATTGAAGCAATAGCTGGTCTGCCCTGTCTGGAAGAAGCTCTGGATTGCTTCAAAGAGGTTGGACTGCTGCCGTTCGTCACCGACCAAGAGCATTGGAATGAAGAGTTGCTGCTCCAATTCTATGCCACACTTCACATCCGCGGGTACAACAGAGATCCGAAGACTTGGGTCCTGGAGTGGATGACAGGAAACGTTCATCACGAAGCCAAAGCCTTTGACATCATTGAGCTCACTGGTCTACCCACTCCTGGCGATCTCTATGAATCTGGCTGTCAACTTCACAGTGAAGCTGTGGAGAGCATCTTTCAGAAGCCTGAACCTAACATGAGTCAGATGCTCAGTATGATGAAGCCATTGCCCCAAGATGCTGCATATCCCAAAGAGTTCTTTGTTGAAGACCTAGAGTATCTGCCAAGGACTATTTATCACATCATAAGGCAAACTCTCTGGCCCATCAAAGGACACTCTCCACATGCCAAGCTGGAAGGTGCAATGAAGACTTTGGTCTTCTATATTCTTCATGGCAAATGCTTCAATGCCCAGGACTTCTTCATTCGCCAACTTGCTGCATCAGGCTCTGATCTTTTTGGCTTGAAGTTCTACGCCCCATGGGTAATGCGGCTGATCAAACTTCACTCCGCTATCTCATATCAGCCATCTGCTCGCAATCATCGGATCTTTCTGCCTGATGTGGATATGTCTATTGAAGCCATCTATCCTGAGCCTGCCAAGGAACCTCTAAGTCTTCAGAATGCGGAGCATCAAAGTTTTTCTCAGAACATTGAAGGAGTTGAAACAGTCACTCGTGTCTATCCTTTGGCTGGAACTACACGTGCACCACATCATGCCCTTACTGAAGCCACCGACAGCACAACTGCCCAACGACCCAAGAAGCGCACTCGTGTTCTTAATGACCGAGAGCTTCTGGTGGCTCTTCATCAGAAACAGGATAGGCATCATGACTGGCTGAAGCGTCAAATGCAAAGCCTCTTGGTGGATGTCAACCGCATTCGCAATCTTGCCACCAAGAATGCTTTTGTTGCCCATGAAACCTCTCGACGCACATGGAAGGGGCTGACGCTGATGTGCTCTGAAGATGATCTTCAAGAGGATGGCTTCTCTGAGCGCTTCAAGTTTGACTCCACACCTCCTCGAAGGGCAGTGCTGCGATGAACTCCATCTCTTGAAGACTCTGAGTTCTCTTCCTCTGCTGCAACTGTGAATGCCAGAGTGATCGAGGATGAAGATGATGCTACTTCACCGCCACCTCCTTCAGCACGCTTCGACACTGCTCCAAGTTCTTCTGCACCGCCGAACACCACCGACGACCCTGCTGCTTCACCTACTATTCATGGGAACGAGTAGATGATCTATGTCTTCAAACCTTTTTGGTCCTTACTGACAAAAGGGGGAGAAGCATATGAGTTTGATAGTCTTCAAGTGGGTCCATATGGGCGGGTGTTTTATATTTTGCTTTGTGTTTACAACTCTCGTTTTGATACTTTTGGTTCTTTGAGTTGTAACACTTAAACTCGATGGTCGTCTGCTACTTATTTGCCACTTTGTGATGCGATGATAAATTCCGCATGTGCGACGATAAATTCCGCACTTAGATCATTTTGCAGACTTCCATTTTCCATTATGCATGTCATTATCTTCACATACCTTCACTTGCATAGTGGATTGTCATCATAAGTTGAAGAGGATCTCCATAAGCACAACCTGCCATGTGCATTTGCATTCCAAAAGCAAATTACTTATATGCACATCTTTAGGGGGAGCCCTTGCAACTTATGAAGACAATTCCTTATTCTTTACAATTTCACATATTATATTCCCCGTTGAAAACTTCAACTAGTTTGTCATCAATCACCAAAAAGGGGGAGATTGTAAGTGCATCTAGTGCCACCCCTAGTTGGTTTTGGAGTATTGACGACAAACCTAGTTGAGGGACTGATGTGTTTGTGAGAATTGCAGGATAACACAGGTAGAAGTCCCTCATTGATTCGGTTTTCCTACCAGAGATGACCCCTAAAAATGTATGAAGACATTGATGTCAATGGTGGTATATGAAGATATTCATATTGAAGTCTATGACAAGAGAAGACATCGCATGAAGCCTATGGAGCTCGAAGACTTAGATCTTTCGTAGTTCTTTTTCTTCTTTGTTGAGTCATAGGAACCACCGTACTGTTAAGTGGGGTCCAAGAGAACCAGTCAGAATGACTGAAGTGATGCTTAACCAAAACCTATGTCTTCGAGTGAAGACTATGAGAGCGAAACTTGTCCAGAGTCGGACAAGTCAGCTTTGCTTGTAGCCCAAGTAAAGCTGCCGCGTGAGTTTGAAATCTGACCGTTGGAACACGTGTCAGTTCCTTAGTGACCCAGGGTCATTTCGGACAAATCAGGTCGGGTTGCCTAGTGGCTATAAATAGCCCACCCCCTACAACCATAAACGGTTGGCTGCTCAGAGTTAGAGTACGGCTTTTGTCGTTTGAGAGCAACCCACCTCGAAGCCTTTGAGAGAGAATTCCTTGCGAGGATAAAGCCCTAACCACCCAGAGCCTAAGAGTGTTAGGCATCACTTAAGTCTTCTTGTCTGTGTGATCTGAAGACTTATTACACTTGAGGACTGTGAATCCTCCAGCCGGTTAGGCGTCGCGTTCTGAGCATCCAAGAGACATTGTGGATTGCCGGTGAACGAAGTCTGTGAAGGTTTGGGAGTCTACCTTGAAGACTTACTAGAGTGATTGGGCGAGGTCTGTGTGACCTTAGCTCAAGGGGAATACGGTGAGGACTGGGTGTCCTGAGCTGCGTGTTCAGGACTAGGTGTCCGGGACTGTGTGTCCTCAGGTTTAAATACCTAGCCGCCCTAACCAGACGTACAGTTGTCACAGCAACTGGAACTGGTCCAACAAATCATTGTCTTCAACGAGTCACTGGTTTCATCCTTCCCTTCTCTTTACTTACTGTTGGTCCTTGTGAAGTCATTGTATGATTGAACTATCTTCTGTCTTCACTGAGTGACTGCGTGTTCTGTTTGGCTTCATAATATCTTCCTGCCTGATCCTTACTACCTAGCTACTATTAGTCACTGTGCTTTCACTTCATTGAATACTTGACTATGGTTTGCCTAGTGTAGTCTACCTTCCGCTGCATGGTAATAGGTTTATTTCTATCGTTTGTCTTCGAAACTTCCACGTTTTGAAGACTTTCATAAAAATCACCTATTCACCCCCCCCCCCCCGCCTTTAGTCGATATAACGCACTTTCACTCTCGAAGCTATGATCCGTCAAGATATACTTCAAGCATTCTTCATCTTGCAATCCGGAGTGCAATTGTTTCTCCTCTTATCTTTTGAGGTGGTGTTATGTCATTGTTGATAATTTCCTTCATGTTCCATGATTCACATGTTTTCAAGAGTGACATGTCTAAAATCCATCATTTTCTCTTCGTTCAAAACATCTTTTCAATCCATCAATCTCTTCTTTGGAATTATCTTGGGTTATATTTCACCTAAAGCTTTCCCTAAGGATCGTTGCTATTTATGGTGCTTATAAATGACCCAAGTTCTTCAGTCACCCTCCCAGTGAATTAAGTTTCTCGTATCCTTGTTCATATCAATCCAATCTTTTGTTTCCGTTAGTGGCAGAATTTCACCTTAGTTTTGCGATGTTTTCCATAAGCCCACCTTCTTGGAAGGGTGCTTTCCAAACTCATTTGTGGTAGAAGTTGCCATTTTCTTCTCAATTCTTTCCTTTCCAACGATCCAACTTCTATTCTTTCGTTCCGGAGGCATTATGATGTTGCTTTCTTCACCCATCATCCCATTTTTTTCAAAGATCATGTTCTTTTCGTGCTCATCCTTTCAACATGAGTGTTGTGTCCTCTTTTTCAAGTATCCTCTCATATTGTCAAGATCATATTCAATTCCTTCCATTTACAGTCGGAGTGTTGTCCAAATTATATCATTCTTATTCCGTCTCTATCTTGTTTTAACCGGAGTGTTGTCATAATTGATCCTTATCATTCTTTGTACATCTCGTTTCAATCAGAGTGCTTGCATGTACTTCTTGCCCATTGCAACCCCTTTTTCTCATGTCTTTCAACCTACAGTGTTCTCATGATGTTCCTTGCTCCTCTTATCTAGCGGAGTGTTTTCAACTTCGATCATCTCCATTGTATTCTTATCTCGAAATGGTTTAACCTTTCAAGGTTCTTTGGTTTCACTCGTTTGTCAAAGAAGCAACTTAGTTTTACCTGTTCTCTTCTTCTTCCTTTTTCCCTCCGGTGCCATCCTAGATCTCGGGACGAGATCCTCTCGTAGTGGTGGAGTGTTGTAACGCCCCGAGACCGTTGCGCCAGGTGTCTTCCAGTTATTCGCTGTTGTTGCCTTGTCATTTGTTTGCGTGTCATGCATTTCATATCATGTCATCATGTGCATCGCATTTGCATACGTGTTCGTCTCATGCATCCGAGCATTTTCCCCGTTGTCCATTTTGCGATCCGACACTCCTATGTCCTTCGGCGCCCCCTTTTGCCTCTTTTCATGAGCGGGTGTTAAACATTCTCGGAATGGACCGAGATTTGCCAAGCGGCCTTGGTACACCACCGGTAGACCGCCTGTCAAGTGTCGTGCCATTTGGAGTCCGCTTGATACTCCAACGGTTAACCGGGGAACCATAAAGGCTTCATGTGTGTTGCAGCCCAACACCCCTTCAAAGTGGCCCAATAACTCATCGAAAACCCCTCCATCCTCTCGGTCGTTTGATCACGATCGCGTGGTCGAAAATCGCACCTCACTTGGACTCTCCTAGCTCCCTCTACCTATATATATGTCTCTCCCTCCGAATTTCGCGGTGCAAACCCTAGATCTTCCTCCTTTGCGCAACCGGACGCGTCCGTGTCGCACCGGACATGTCCACCACCGCCGGCCACCTCACTCCGTCAAATCGCGTTGCGCCACGTCATCGTCCCCGCCGCGCGCAGCCAATCAGAGGCGGCCACGCGCCTCCTTCTCTCTCCTCCACCGCCACGGGCCCGCTTGGCCCAGATCCGGCCCGCCCGGGCCCGGATCCCGCGCCTCCACCGAACCTTGCGCCGCCTAGCTCCCTGCCGCCGATCCCTGACGCCGGCCGCCGCCCGTCCCCGCCGCTTGTACTCGCCGGCGCCGCCCCGCTCGCCTCACCCGCGCCGCCCCGCTCGCTCGCCGCCGGCCACCGCCTTGCCTCGCGCCGCCGCCCTCGTCCGCCGCCCGGAGCGCGCCGCCGCTGCCACCCTTCTTCGCCGGTCGCCGCTTGCGCCGCGCCCCCGCTCGCCGGAGCTTCGTCGCCGGTGCCGCCATGTCGCCGGAGCCCGCCGGTTGGACCCGGTGGATCGGGATGAGATCCACCAAGATCTCAACCAAACGCCGCGCCCCGCGCCTGGACCGCTCCGTCCCGCTCGTCCTCGTCCCGCGTTGACTTTCTGCGAGGTCTAATTTTCTCTAAGTCCTCGGATCTTCATGATATATGCCTCTGTTCATCATGCCATAACTTCTCACTCGTAGCTCTGTTTTGCATGCATGATATATCAAAATGTTCATCAGGTTGTGCTCTTCATTTTGTTCCATTGTACCATGCTTGTTTGAGTCCATCTTGATGCCCAAATGACTGTTGCAAGAGTGTTGTAAAATGTTAGTTCATGATTCTTATCAGATTATGAGCATTTGTCATTTTTGCCATGATTATTGTGTGCTGCATATGGGCATGAGCTCTACATGTGTTTTGGGCTATGCCATGCCATCTTTACAGGGGTGTATGCCATATATTTTTGTGATCAATGTGGTGACTAGCACAAGCATGCAAAGTAGCTCTCGTGATAATGTTGATCTCAGGGACTTAGAATTTCACTAAGTCTTTGCTCCGTTGTTATTTTTATGCCATGAATTCATGTTGCTACAGTGAGATCCATGCTTCTTTTGAGTATGTTCAGTAAGGATGATTTGGACATATGGTTATGCTCTATCCATCCATGTCCCTGTTTGCATTTATGGAGTGCCCTAGCATGACTCAATCTTGCTCTACTTTTGCTATAAAATGTTCCTGGCAGATTGTTTACGTGTTAATCAATTTTGCCAAGATTGTTGTAGTTGATCCATGCATGCTATGAGTTTGTTCTTGCTTTGGTTAGCTTCATGAACATGTCTTCTTGCTGGTAGTATGCTTAGTTTATCATGCAATGGCTTATGTTGAGTGCATCGAGCTCGCAAACATGCCTTCATAATTCTGTTTTTGCCTTGTCCAGATTTCTGCTAAGTCTGAATCTGTTAACGAAACTTGCTATGTTTACATGGGTGCCATCATATTTTCTGTGCCCTTTTGGCTTATGGTCAGTAAGGGGCTTTTGTTATATGCTTTGAGTAGATTCATGCCATGCCTTGTTTTGCCATGATATGTTGCAATAGCATGTTGTTATCTTGCTCTAAACATTGCTTCCTGATATTAATTCCTGGCATGTTGTTATTTTCACTAAGTCTGTGATGTTGTTATCTTTTGCACTTTTGCCATGCTTGTTTGAACCTGCTCTTGTGTGATTTAGTTGTAGCTCAGTGTTCATCTTTTGTCAAGCATCTTGAGTAGATCACTGCCATGTGATTTGTTGCTATGTTGGGGTGCAGTATCTTAGTTTCTTGTTGCATACTAGTTGGCATCATGCTGTTAATCGCAGAATTGTGCCATTTTTGTTTTGCTTGCCATTTGCAAACCATGCATCCGATTCTGATGATCTTTATATCGATTTCGACCAAAATCAACTCATCTTTCCAGTGGCACACTTGGTTTGCCAAGTTGAGGCCTGGGTCAATCTTTTCCTTTCGGAGCTCGCATATGCATTGCATATCACATCCCGCATATCATGCCGTGTTTTGCATCATGTTGCTTGCACACTGCACCGTGATTGATTGTTGGTCCTTTGCTTGTGTTCTTGCCTTGGGTAGAGCCGGGAGACGAGTACGTGATTGAGGAACCCATTGAGTACGCTTACGAGGATCAAGCTTACATCAACTCGGAGAACTTTGCACGCAAGATAACCATACCCTCGAAATCACTTCTATCTTTGCTTGCTAGTTGCTCGCTCTTTTGCTATGCCGCGATACCTACCAGTTGCTATATCATGCCTCCATATTGCCATGTCAAGCCTCTAACCCACCTTTCCTAGCAAACCGTTGTTTGGCTATGTTACCGCTTTGCTTAGCCCCTCTTATAGCATTGCTAGTTGCAGGTGAAGATGGAGTTTGTTCCTTGTTGGAACATGATTATTGTTGGGATATCATTATTATATCTTGTTTACTTTAATGCATCTATATACTTGGTAAAGGGTGGAAGGCTCGGCCTTATGCCTGGTGTTTTGTTCCACTCTTGCCGCCCTAGTTTCCGTCATACCGATGTTATGTTCCTTGATTTTGCGTTCCTTACGCGGTTGGGTTATAATGGGAACCCCTTGACAGTTCGCCTTGAATAAAACTCCTCCAGCAAGGCCCAACCTTGGTTTTACCATTCGCCACCTAAGCCTTTTCCCTTGGGTTATGAAGACTCAAGGGTCATCTTTATTTTAACCCCCCCCCCCCCGGGGCCCAGTGCTCCTCTGTGTGTTGGTCCAAACTAGAGACCCTTGCAGCGCCACCTCGGGGAAACTTGAGGGTTGGTTTTAGTTGTACGGATTGCTCATCCGGTGTGCCGTGAGAACGAGATATGTGCAGCTCCTATCGGGATTTGTCGGCACATTCGGGCGGCTTTGCTGGTCTTGTTTTACCATTGTCAAAATGTCTTGTAACCGGGATTCCGAGTCTGATCGGGTCTTCCTGGGAGAAGGAATATCCTTCGCTGACCGTGAGAGCTTGTGATGGGCTAAGTTGGGACACCCCTGCAGTGTTTTGAACTTTCGAAAGCCGTGCCCACGGTTATGGGTAGATGGGAATTTGTTAATGTCCAGTTGTAGAGAACTTGACACTTAATCTAATTAAAATGCATCAACCGCATGTGTAGCCGTGATGGTCTCTTTCCGGCGGAGTCCGGGAAGGGAACACGGTTCTTGTGTTATGCTTGAACGTAAGTAGTTTCGGGATCACTTCTTGATCACTTCTAGATCACGACCGTGCTTTGCTTCTCTTCTCGCTCTCTTTTTGCGTAAGTTAGCCACCATATATGCTAGTGCTTGCTGCAGCTCCACCTCACTACCTTTTCCTACCCATAAGCTTAAATAGTCTTGATCTCGCGGGTGTGAGATTGCTGAGTCCCCGTGACTCACAGATTACTTCCAAAACCAGTTGCAGGTGCCGATGATAACCGTGCAGGTGACACAACCAAGCTCAAGGAGGAGTTCGATGAAGATCGTGTCGGTTGTGTTGTTTCATTTTCCAGTTGATCAGTAGTGGAGCCCAGTCGGGGCGATCGGGGATCTATGCAATTAGGGGTTGTCTTTCTTTATTTGGTTCCGTAGTCGGACCTTGATTGTATTCTGGATGATGTATGCTATATCTATGTAATGTGTGAAGTGGCGATTGTAAGCCAACTCTTTATCCCTTTCTTATTCAGTACATGTGATGTGTAAAGATTACCCCTTCTTGCGACATGCCTACTATGCGGTTATGCATCTAAGTCGTGCTCCGACACGTGGGAGATATAGCCGCATCGTGGGTGTTACAGCGTCGTCCCCTACTTCTGGATCGGGCAGAGCAACGATGTGGGAATCGTCACCTTCTAGTGGGTGTCGCCTTCGATGCGCTTTGGGTGCCAGTGTGCTTGGTCTGGTTGTTCGGCGGTTGGTGGCGACGTTGTCGGAGGTTGTGTGCTTGTGTTGGTGCGGCGAGGCCGCACCTATTTGCCTCTTTTCTGGCCGCTCATGGTCATCCCTTCTCGTCTGAGACCGGCGTCCTACGGAGGACAATCGAGCATGGGATAGGGTTCCCCTCCTGGTGCAAGGTTGATGCATCAGTACAATTCTGAAGATGGAGCGGTGGCAGTTGGCGGTGGCGGCCTCTGAGAGCACGCCGGACCAGTGTGTGCCCCAGACCCGGCAAGAGGGTAGGTTGGGGTCTCAGGTCTTAGATGTTAGGCTTGGCTGCGATGTCTGTTTGGTATTAGGCCCAGGCTATCTGCGCCCCTTCATCAACTGGATAGGTATAGCGACAATTTGTTGCTTAGACGGCGGCTTTAGTCTTACTTTTGTATGACTTTGTAAGGTCTCGTGACAATAATTAATAAAGTGGACGTATGCATCGCCCAGATGCAGAGGCCGGGGGTCATCCTCCTTTTCTAAAAAAAAGGGTTCCCCTCCTGGGGTTGCCATGACCTACCAGGGGTGGCGTGAGCTCAGGATTCTTCTTTGCGAACTTGGTGTTGTCTCTTAACTCTGTCTGCTTGCCTCTACTCCTTTGTTGCTTTGTCATCAACAACCTAGCCATGTAGTTGCTTCTCCTCGTGTGCGGGTGCCTAATCAACATTAAAGTTTCCCTTGGTTGAGCTTGAAGTAAGTACGGTGGCGATGCCTTAGTTTGGTCTTCTGGATGGCAGTGGCGTTGGTTCACGCTTTAGCCCTTGGGTGGGCGTCTTCCATCTTTCGACAGATCGACGCCCTCCATGACAGGGTAAAGGGGGCAGGGAGCCCCCTTCGGAGATGAAAGAGGTCATTACCGAGTCGGCCAAACCTCATGGAGCTGACAAAGGTGCTACTTTACCAACAGGTTGTTCCTCCTCCTCCTCAAGGTCTTGCTTGTGTATCTATGTGGTGGTCTACTCGTTGTGGATGGCTTCTTTGACTTCTAGCTACAGTAGTGCCTTTGTTCCCATATCTTTGTTAGTGGTTTAGACGAAACTTTTTTTTTGCAGGGGTCTCCAAGTTAGCTGTTTACACATCGCTATGTATCTTTTGGTTTTTCGTTTCAATGTTGGTAGATGTAATCCTGATGAGTTGATGGCTTTGTTAATTCAAAGTCAAGCTCATCTTAAGCCTTTCTTTAGAATCATGTTTCATGAGCTAAAGCCTCACGTCTGTGGAGTATAGGTGAAAGAGAAGGCAATGCCTTGTCAGGTACACAGTGGTCAAAGGGTGTCAAAGCGGGAGGAAGACGCTGTGTTCGTCTCTGCACAATCTAAAACCTCGCCGTTTGTGGAATATATCCATAGAGTAGCTCATTGGTTGATTCTTCTATTATCCCTTGGTCGACCGTTCTCCTCATGATGTGGTTAGTAGTACTCCGTATACAACTTCTATAGGAGTAGTTCCATTAATACTATGTAGGCCAATATTTCCGTGATCGGAAGGGAGCAAAATTGACTCCTTCACTCCACTGGTACTGGAATCAGACATTCCATCAAGTTCATTGGCAAACACATACTCGAAGGCCCAAAATACCCAGAGTTCTTACATATAAATCTTAAAGGTTTCTGACCATAAGTACATCTAAGGCTCGGTGATTTGATCTCAGTTACAGTTACATAGATTCAAAAATATATAAATTAATTATACAGATGAACATGGATGTGCAACTCAACAAGGACTCTGTCTCCACAGGTGTGGATATAATTACTAGCATGCCGAAGACTCTCGAGGGGGTATTTTGGTACATTATTATTCAACGGTCCACTATAGGATCATGGGATACTTATCAGGCTCTAAAAAGAACTGGCGAAATAAAACTCCCTTGGATGTTCATTAAACTCTCAAGGATAAGGAGCTGATGCAGCTACGAGGCATTGGCCATCTGGGGAATCAACAAGGAACTAATGAAATGACCTGCATAGGAATAGCTGTTAACTGGATGAATAAAGACTGGAAACTGAATTTACATCTCAACGAGGAAAAGATAAAGGTTTACCTCAGTGACAAATGCTTGATGAATTCAAGGAGCTGGCAAGGTGGTCTTGGTATCCGCGTTATTTACATCACCACCAAGAGAAGGGAATGAAGGGATGGATTTCAGGATCAACTTCCTGCCACTCTTGCAAATTGGAGACAACCCAGTACCAATGCGCGGGGGAGATACCCTCTTTTTATTCGGTGACACGACCTTGACAGAAGTTTGAGGAGATAACCCTCCTTTCAGGCTATCTGATGTACCCACCCCAAACATAATTTCTGCATAGTTTTCAAATGGGGAGAGCACAGTGTCCGTCTTCAGAGGAGCTTGAGAGTTGCATAGTCGAGAAGGATGTCCGAGGACCTTTGTCGTAGACCGTGGCCTCTTAGAGCTTGAAGGTGGAAGAGAAGCCAAGGGTCTGAAGAATAGAAAATTGCTTCAAAGTTCAGTATTTTACCTAACAGTAGGTTCACATTTCATGGTAACATATGTGCAAAGCCACAAAGGTGTGACTCACAAACCTGATATCCATAGCTGAAGGTGTTGTCAGTACATTCTCAGCAGGAGCTGGATTAGCAGCTGGGCAGATAACGAGCTGATTATTATCATCTTCCTTTTTTTCTTCCTTCACACAAGCACTATTTTCCTCATTTCCCTGCTTAGCTTCCTCAATGCTTAACGGTCCGAGCCCTTCAATGGACAAAAGGAACATCAAAAGCTGGTAGATACTGATGGCTAGTAACAAAATTTCAAGAAGACTTACGACCTTCTACTTAACAGTAATGGCTAGCACCAAAATTTCAGTGAACAATACAAGAAAGAGATATGTCAGTCACACAAGTACCAAAACTTTGGTTCCACCAAGATGATTATCCCTTTTCTTTCTCATTGGCCTATTTGGTGCTATTGCATTTAAAAAGAATTTATGTACATGTTTACAATGTACTGTGACATCTTACTTTACACAAAATAACACCACCCATTTACGAGCTAATCATCAGATGTCTTGCCTGTATATTTTCATTTCAAAAATTTGCAGAAGCACACCAATAATGATGTGGTAGTATGGGTGTGATTGTGGTTATAAGGAAATGATGGCTGGCAGCCTCCTAACAGAAACAGGTTATATTTTCAGCAGGCAATGGTCCAAATTAAAACTAAACCAGTGTAGCCAGGTCTTCTAAACTTATCACATGATTCGGAAAAAAAAAACTAAACTTATCACATCGTTCCTACAAAACATTGTCAATAGAGCACATTTCAGAGAGTAACATGTATTGACAAATCAAAGGACACTTGTTGGGTATGTTTTGTACTTTTGTTTGTCTGAAGCAAGTGCTGTCAACCTAAAGGCTAAAGATGAAACTATGCGCTGTGATGCATGCAGAAGTTTGCAGATTTATAAGATAAGTGTATATAAAAAGAGATAAAAGGAGCTCACCCTCCCTTCTACCAAAAGCATTCTTGCATCCCTCGCATCTGCAACTTATGGAGCATCCCACGCCACCCTTGATGAAGAGTACAGTAATACAAATTCAGGTACGCTAGCCAGCTAAGTAAAGAATATTAAACCATATAAGAGTATGTACCTGATAACATTCGCAGTACTTTTTTAGACACGATGACTTCTTACAGTTGCAGCCTCTTTTGTGACGAGCCGAGGCAGGAGTTTTGTTAGAGTACTCCTACAATGTTGGACAAATGGTATGAGTGATGGTGAAGGGAAAGAAAGTTAAATATGAAAGAATTGTTCTTACCCCTGATTCCTGACCAGGCTCAGATGTCCGAATCACTTTAGGAGCAAATGCTAGTGGATTACGAGATTCAATCTGCTCTCGAGTAGATAGAACTATCTCCATGTTGCTAGGCTTATTCAGACAGCCTTGACATGAACAGGGTTCTGAACAGAAGACTCCAGCATGAAAACACTCGCAGTAACTGCATGAGAATTAGCCAAGTCATCAATACATCAGATAGAATGCATCATCTAAATTTGTCTGCGTTTTCAGCACCTTTTGGCAACAAAAATAATTAAAAAATCAAACTGATTTGTTAACAAAAGAAGTATAGTTTAACCAGTCAAACCAAATTCATTTCAAGTAATAGTATCTGCAGTTGTTGATGTGCATATCTAAAAGAAAAAGAGAAGTCTCACACAGACATGGACATTTCAAGTACTGTTTCTATCTATACTTAAGTATATTTTAGCATCTCCCCTTTATGGTCGTATTCTTGGGAGGCATACCTTGCTACCTCACTAGCGGTGTGGTGCTATGGCAGCAAGTTCATTATGCATATGACCGCAGTAGCTGATAGCTCAACTAACAACCCATACCGGATATCTTCATTTAAATTCCTCTAAATCCTAAGTCAGTTGCACTGTACCCTTAGAACGTTTTACACCACTAGTTTAAGTCTTACACAGTTAGTGATGAAAGACCAAAATGGCCTTCATTAAAGTATATAGGGGTGGCTAGAAGACCAGATGTGGTGATACAGTGAGTGTGACTGTGTATTAGCCAAGTGCACCACAGCTTTCTGCTTTAGGCTTTGCTCATATTGAATTATGCCGATTATTATGTCATCAGAAAAGATAGAAGCCTTACAACACGACTAATTATCATGTCAGTATACCACCATCAGTTGCTGTGTAGAACAGGTGAAGGACTGTGAGGCTCAGTCTGTGGTTAATGTGCTGTGCTGTGCTTAACTTTAAACTGTTGTGAAAAAGTCTATACTCTAAAGTAGAGCAGATTATAAAGTTGAAAGTTATGTTATCCAACAACTGTTATAGTATCCTAGTCTCGTATGTTCTAAAGTACAATAATGTATCCATTTGCAACTGGCTTCTTATGAAAAAAAACGCTAACTAAACACCCAAATATCTAAAAGCAGTTCAACCATATAGTGTCATGCCAAATAGAACCTTAGATGATGCTGGGACTCAAACCACATGGAGCGCTGGAGACTGAGTCTTCACCAATTTTTGCCATAAACACTACAGTAGTACTCCCACTGTCCCACAATATAAGATTTTTTGCAAGCTATGTTAGGTTGAAAAACGATCTTATATTGTGGGACGGAGGGAGTAATTGTGGGTGTTCCAGGCTGAGTCTTCTATTGGTTTGGAAACAAAAAACACCCACCAATATGTTTTTGTTTCTGTGGGAAACCTTCTATATAAATTGGCAAAATTCCTGACCATATTTCAGTTTTGCAAGATGAAGATCTAAGAAAGAGGCCAGCAAGGTGGATACGGAGAGATTTGGATATTGTAGGTATAAGGTATTGGTAATTTTTAATAAACTAAACTAACTTTTCTCAGCAATAAGATATTTAAAATTATATGACATCTCCGACAATCTGTAGAGATCCAAAATATAGGTCAGGAGGATTTTCCTTTATCAGTATTGCACAGGTCAAAATGTGCAACAATTACAGGAAAACAATTTTAGTACAATTTTGACAATAATTCAGTCAAAACAAGCATCGCTAATGTGACCAAACTGGTACACAGAAAAACTGAAAATTTGAAGAGCTGGAGGACCCGCAAATTCTAACTATTCAGCTACCTGCCCAGCAGAAAGAAAAAAAGAATAAACTTATGTGGCCAACTAACAAGGCTGTGTTTATCTTTGTGGTACATTATTCTAAATTGGATGATGTAACTACATGAGATTCAAAAACATCTTTGTTCAAGGCATAACAGGAAAATATTGCTAAAACCTGTAAAGATTACCATAACTAGACTCCACAGCGAATCACAACAAGCACAAAACCTAAAGAAAATGTTGAATATTAACCAGCTCAGAAATGCAGTGATAAATGAGGTAATCATAAGAGGGAGATGACTATAAAAGGAAGCCTAGAGAATCATGTAGAGGCTACAGTGATTTATCTACAGCAAAATTTGGAGCAGCTGATACAGCATGATAACCCTGCACACCTGCATCTTCGACCTCAAGTGCATAAACAGCGCCAGTACATTTAGAGAACCAATATTCAAACTTTAATCTTGTGGCATCCAGTAGATTGAAATCAAAGAAAAGGTACAAGAGACCTTACAGTTTCAAGCATTTTGACTTCTTACAGCTACAACGCTTGCATGAAGTCCCATCACCATCATCAAACTTGTGTCTGCACGGTAATATTGCATTTCCATGATTTGTCCAATAAAATGGTGCTGGTGACATAAAATGACAGGCATAGACATTGTACCTTTTCTTCTTGGGACTGCCCTGACCAGACTCATCAGCATTTGCAACCACGATTGCCTGAGAGGAATCTTCATTTACAATATTTGGTTCAGATGTTGAAGAACTGACAGCACAGGGGAAGTTGCTGGCTTGATTTATGGAAGATTGAGCAGCTTGGGGGACTATTTTGTCTGTTGATATTGGGGCAAGGGCATTCAGATGCAAGCCAATACCAGGCAATGCACATGGAGGGGTTCGCACAGGCTTATCACCAGAATTAGTTTTGCATCTGGGGGTAGTTGTATTTGCAGAATGGCGATCCGAGGTCTTCTTGGCAGCTTTGTTAACAGCCCCAGCCTTTTCATTGAAAAGGCAACGCCTTCGCATACCACGCATATTCTGTGACAAGGCCTGCCAGAACAGTAAGAGAAGTTATTTTGCTGTGATAACTGATAAGAACATTGACTCTTCAGCCAGATTAGTGACAGGTAGTAAAAGAACCAGCAATATGCAATGTATGCAAGATTAGATTTATTTAAAAAATAAAGAGTGCAGAGAGCTAAACCTTAATGCTAAGGTTGTTAAGATATCAACAACAAATTGTCAAAGTGGAAGCAGAATCCGAATAAACTTTCGGTTCTGTTACATTTAATTGTCAATCTTGCAAGATGTAACATCCAGGGTAAATAACCATTATCTCATCCAGTTAGAAAACTAAACACCTAACTATTATTCATCTGTAAGCCAATATGAGGACCATGTCCAAAAACAATCATAGCAGCAAAGAAGATAAAAGTATACATACACTTTGGTCGATTGGTATGTGATCACTGGGCTCTTCAACTGCATTACAGATTTGATCATTTGACACTGACTGACTTTGACAAGCACCAGGGAGCAATTGGGGGGTATAATCTGTCGTGGGCCCTTCAACCGTTCCATCCCAGTAAAGATTTGGATCATGTGCAGCATTGCTGATGTAAGAGCCACTTGGCCCATCGGTCAGCAAGGAATTGCCAGAGAACACATTATCAGCGTTTAGTGTCTCATTCACTAACTGTGTATCTGTCTCACATGGTGGGGCTAATCTCAGCATATCCATACTTGATTCGTGTGTAATCAAGTAATCCCCATCATATGCTGTAAATCCATCCTTTTGTTGTTCACATTGTTGGTTTTCATGAACGATTCTTCCAGGTTGTGATGAGTCGATTTTATCTGGGCCAGTGTGATCAAGGAGGGCGCCTTCTAGTTCTATGCTCTCCTGATCTCTAGCAAGATCTTTTTTACCATCAGCATTTTGATTCTTACCACATTCTGAACTGTCACCAACAAACTGGATGGTTTGAGGCAATTTACTTGTAGAGTTTGATCTATTGGCAGAAGAATCAATAGGTCCCTGATTTAGGTGGCAGGTGAAACTGCAATTCTCCGAAACAATGTTTTTGCATTTGATCAACCTAATAGCACTCCCTAGTCGAGTTCTGACACTATTAGGAGAGTTTGAATCTTGAGAAAGTTGAACAGAATCATCCCTGGTTAATATGAAAAGACATAGTAAACCTTAAGCGTAAATGGATGAAACTAAACACAGGTTACAAAAATAATACAAATTTACCTTATCAGAAGTTTAGATTCCTTTGGTGGATTGACATGGGGTGAGGCAAAGATTGAAGAAACAGGAGCCAAGTCAGACGACTTGAATAGGTGCACATTATGTGATGTGTCTTGAGGTTTAGGAGGTGGTATAGGAGATAGATTATTGATAAAATTGAAGACGGGGGAGTCCTGCAGGTAGGAAAAATCTTATTAGCAAACAAACTATTGGATTATCTTTCAGAGGATTTGAAAGTGCATATATTCATCTCCTCACAGGTATTAAAGTGAGCTCAGATGCAAGAAAATGTACATGTTATCCAACTTAGTAAGGTTACAAAATCAACAAATGCAGAGGGTGGGCGAATCCTGAATGTACCAATTATGGATCAACCATAGGTTACACTAGCAAACAAACAACTATCCTTGACCTACAGATTATAGACTCATGTAAATATGCAAAATAACCCAATGCTGCGGAAGAAAATTAGTGTGGAGCACTGGCACAATCAAATCCTAAATTTGTACTCCCTCCGTTCCAAAATAGATGACTCAACTTTGTACTAACTTTAGTATAAAGTTGGGTCATCTATTTTGGAACGGAGGGAGTAGACCACTAGCACATCATTATTTAACAGAATTAAGAAAGGCCTGGTGAACAGAGTTCTCAATCACAACCAAATGAAATGAAGGGTGAAGAATGTGAGGGACATCAGGACTACAAGTTTTCTAGCACCAGGCAAAGTACACTGGTATCATCATTTCTTATTGGCACAACCATGTATGCAACTATGCATGATCAAGTAGTACTCCTAATAAAACTCTGTGTCCAAGCTGAAGGCAGAATCCCTAGTCAGAAGTATGAATAGCCGGCAAGAACTTCAATTTCCCATGGATATGCCACCAACAATGTAACTAAATCAGCAGCCATTGCTGTAAGGCACGGATCTGAAAACCAATTCCCATACTAAACCTCTGTTTCTTAACAATGCACGCATCAGAGCATCTAATACTTGAGGAAAATGAAGAGGATAATCAAAGCAAACAATTAAACCCCAGTATCGACAATCAAATCTGTTCATTTGATAAGAATGGACAAAATCCCGAGGGAGGACGCCCATAACATCATTGGAGATCGCATGATTGTTCAGAAATGAAGTCAAACCCCAGCCCCTCTACCGCCAGGAAAGGCCCCTAAATCTCACCAATACAGCATCCACAAAGTGCTGACTAAATGCCAGAATGAAAACCCTAATCGCACACCAAATGCATCCCCTTAGACCTAACCCACCGAACGAATCCAAGCACCCGGAACCCCCCGGAAACAAGGGGGCAGCCCACCGCACTACCAAATCCACGCACGCGCGTCCACGGACCGGAGGAGCGAACCGGCCGCCGACCCCCAGCCCGCAAGCCCGATCCCCCACGAATCGCTCCCCCCTAAATCCCCCGGAAATAATCAGGGCCCGGGCCGAGAAGCGGACCTCGAATCCGGCGGCGGCGCCGGCGCGGGGCCTATCGGGCGTGTCCATCTCTTCTTCGTCCTCCTCCTCCTCCGGCTGCGGCGACCCCCCGTGGGATCTCCCGCATCTGCCTCCCCGCCGCCCCCTCTCTCGCTCGCTCTCTCTACCCTACCCTACTCTACCGCCTCCTGCTAGTGACGAGGGGTGATGAGTGGCATGAGCACCAGCGCTCCGCTGATGATGAAGAATTTTTACTGGGCCTTCGCGTTTGTTTTCTTCGACCTAGCTAGATATACTAGTGCTGTACCGCGGGTGGGTACTAGTGCCACTGGTCCGTCCGCGTGGTCGGGTGGGTTGCGTTTTGAGCGGGGGGCGCCCATGGGCGGGAACCCCATTTTTTCGCACTGACCGGTGGGGCGCCGCTGTCGGTGGGTCGGTCAAGATGGATGTGTTTCGGCTAGGAAAATGGGACGGGAACGGGGAACTGGGAGTGTGTGGGGCACACAGCACTTTGGCCAACTGGCAAAACAAAAATATTTACATGCAGCCCGTTTTATTTATTATATAATAGGAGTATAACAATGCCACTAACATAGTTAATTTTGGCTAAAACCTACCAAGTCAGTTATGTTGTCCAAAAACAAATTTGCTGGCTTTTGGAACATACGGCGCCGGCTGGCACCTAAGAATGCGAGGTGGACTCCAGCTGGGACGCACCTGTGAGTGTGGGTGGACTCCAGCTGGGAGGCACCTGTGAATGCGAGGTGGACTCCAGCTGGGACGCACCTGTGAGTGTGGGTGGACTCCAGCTGGGAGGCACCTGTGAATGCGAGGTGAACTCCAGCTGGGAGATCGAGGGAGGCTTCGATGTGGACCATGATGGCGAGCGTAAGTGGTTCTAACTTCTAATTCTAAGCGAAGTGTGTTCTTATTACCTTTACAGCGGCTACTTATCGCTTTTTGTTTTGAACTCGTCTGGAGTGTTCGCCTGTGTAGGTGATGACTAGGGTGGATGTTTCAAGAAGTCATGCAGAGCGTTGGAGACCTGAGCCCCCAACCCTCCTCCCCCCACCCCCACCCACCCACCCATCCGGCTGTTTGGATGGTATTTGAAAGGATGAGCACCAAGATCCTTGTTGTAAGGGCGTGTTTGGTTGCCTGCATATGCCCCAGACTGGCCTGTGCGGGAAGAAATTGGCCCGTTTGGTTGCCTGCATTTACTGTGCGGCCCGCATGGCATGAAACTTAAAGCACCTCCAGGCCAGGCCTAGGGGAAACTCCCGAATCGGCAGTAACTCGCGAGCCTGGCTCGGGCAACACAGGGGAGGGCGACGTGCTTCTCTCCTTGTGCGACCAAGGAGATGGCGCGAGCTCGCCCGCGTCGCCGAAAAATCGGTGGGAGGATTTCGGCTCACCTCCCGCCGAGTCCGCCCCTATTTAGCCCTCTCCCTCACCGTCCCAACTCCCGCCACCATTCTCTCTCCCTTCGAGCTTTCCCACCGACGCACATCGGCACCGATGAGCAGGTAAGCGGTGCATCTTCATCGGATGGCGGTCCACGACGTTGGCGGTACTTCACCGGCCGGCGGTGATCTTCTACGACCGTTCCCCCCTCGTCCTCGAGTTGCAGCCATGGCCTTTGTGAGTTCAATCCCCCTTTTCTTTATGTTCCTTCTAGCTAGATCTGAGCTGTGGCTAGGGTTTGATGTAGATGCATGGTTAATTAGTGCTCTAATCTGTGAGCTCATATGGTTGATTGCTATGCTGCAGTTGCAATTTGTGGTAGGGTTAGATGTTCAAGCATGTGGTAGGCTAGATTAGTAGTAGAGTTTGAAGTTGAACCTTGTGCTTGTGTTGATTCGTGCTTAGATCTGTGATTTGTAGCTATTGGTGGTCCATTTGTAGCATGTTGTTTGTTTTAGATGTATGTTCCTGCTCATAGATTGTCCGGTGCTTAGTATGATGGCGATAAACCATGTGTTCAATATGATAGTGATGAAGCATGTGCTTGGTATGATAGGGATGAACCATGTACATGTATGCTCCTACTTTCATGTATTGTCCGGTATGTTGTGTGTTATGCCTATTGTCAATGCGTGATACGATTGTAGTGCATGACCACGCAGACGCAAGATCTTAGTCAGGCCATTATCCTGTCCGACAGCCAGTTTGCTCCATCGTTTGTCGAGGACTCGCAGTCTATGTCTGAGATGGCACCTGATTCAGAGGTCTTCGCGTCTGATTTTGTCTATGTGCAGTGCTCGTTGAGCAAACTCCTCCTGCTACTGTTGTTGCCGCTGCACTCAAGGTAGCAACAACAAAGGCAAAGAAGGATGGTAGGTCGAACAACATGAAGTGATAGCCGTTCATGTCCACGTCCGTGCTGAACAAGATGTGTGAGCTCATCTCTAGTGGAGTTAGGACTGACAAGGGCTTCAAGGAGGTGCACTTGAACACCGTTGCGAAGTGGGTTTTCGAGTTCTGTGGGCAGAAGGTGTCCGCCACCCAGGTGTACAACCACCTGAGGAAGTGGAGAGGTCGATGGATCCAAGTGTTCAAGCTGAGAGACCTTAGCGGCGCCTCATAGGACGAGAACACTTGCTCCATAGTTCTGGAGGCAGAGCACTACACCGGCCATGTCGCGGTTAGCTCATAGCCCTTTTTCATACTATCCACCATTGCCTACTCCTAATCGCAAGTAACAACATTTGTGTTTCATTCTTAGGACCACCCAAGGAACGTTGAGTTCCTCAACACACCCATACAGAATTACAGCCAGATGCATCACATCTTCTCCTTCGGGCTGGCAACTAGTAAGCATGCCATGGGCTCGGGGGAGCCTCTTGGTTCTCCCATGCCAGACTTCCCTGGGACCCCAGACGTCGAGGTCCTTGATGGCCCTGACAAACCCTTCGAGAAGCCCTTCGACAAGCCATGTGACCCCGGCCATGATAGGAAGAGGAAGAGAGGAGGCCTGATGGAGGAGGTGATCAATGTCTTTTGCAGCATGATTGAGGCGGTGAAGGAGGTGGCAACAGCCATCAGGGAGTGCAATCCCCTCGACATCCACCCTGACCTATATGGCATTGTCATGACCCAGGGTGGCTTCGGCCACGAGGCTCTCATGGCAGCTCTCATCCACCTGCTTGACAACAAGTCTCAGGGTGTTGGGGTTTGTTGCCATGGCAGACGCTCACAGGTTGTTGTGGCTCAGGAGCTGGCTAGGCAAGCACTACTACTAGAGTAGTGCTGCCTGTGAGCGTGCATGATCCCCGATGGCGATGGCAGTGGCGACGACGACGATGACGATGACGACATACATTTTGTGTAGCTAGGGCTGGAAAACTATTTGATGGTCTGTATATTTTGGTGAGGTGGTACATACTAACCCCTCACGATGATGGTGAACTTGCGGTGCTAGGACGACACCCTCTTTTGGATGTGGTGGTAGGATAACACCATGGTAGTGCTAGGTAGAACTTGCTATGCCGTATGATCATGCATGCTTTACTTTTTCTCTTATGCTCCATTGTTGTTTGTGTGCTACTTTGCTCTCTACTTGTGTGCTCCATTGATTTGCTGCTTCAACTCTTGCTCTTGTGCATTGCTAGGGTAAGTGGTATGCCGTGTTCATCGGTAAGGCTCCAGGGGTTTACAGTTCATGGGAAGAAGCCAGTGCACAAGTGGCATCGTATAGCAACAACAACCATAGAGGGTTCAAGACTAGGCAGGCAGCAGAACAAGCTTACTCCGACTGGGTGCGAAAGCACGGAGGCAGCAGTGTTGACAGTGGCAAGGTTGGAGGTGTCAAAGTGGAAGGTGCTAAGGTGGATCGTCAGTTTGGGCTGAAGTTGAAGAACTTCAGCATCTTCGCCCAGTTCATCGCCATTGTTGTGTTGTGGCGTTGGTGTGCTAGGTGTGATCATTGTGGGTGAGCTCACCAACTAGGGTACAAGGTAAGCACACCATGCATGTACGCCGTATGCAACCAAACACCGTGTTCATGTGCCGCTTGGGCCAATGCAGGCAACCAAACAAAGTGCACTTACGTATTACCTAATGAGGGACCCTAGATGCAAGCAACCAAACAACTTGTAGATGACGCATTTGAGGCTATTTTTGCTCAACCAGGCTGGGTTCAGAATGCAGCTACTGTTTAAAACTTGAACCAAACATGTCCTAAGTCTTTCTAGTTGGGGCAGACATGTCCTACTCCTTCTGGGTTGACGAACTCGCATTTCTGGCATCATATCTGCTTCCGGTGGCTCGTGACACTCAATGACGATGAGACGAACCCTGAAGCTCCATGGTCGCTTCCCTACAACAATGATACTCCATGAGAACAATGAGAAAAACATGTTCCATCCAATATGTGTGTGTGGTCGAGGTTATGAATATGTGGAAGGGGCGTAGGTGGAGGGATATGTTGGTAAAGTATGTCAACAAAATTCTCAGGTTCACTGGATGATGTTATTGTCCTCTGATTTATCAACCTCTTTGGCAAGAGGATTTAGAAGCCGCAAGGGACATGAATTTAAGGGCTTGGCTAACTCATTTTCATGTTGGCACATATGGAGGTTGTGAGTTTGGTTTTTAACTTTGTCTTCCGCACCCCCTACACGGTAAAGCTTACTTGAGCTCCCTCCTCGTTCGTCATCTTACTCTTTAGGCAGTAAACAATTAATAAAGTGTCATTGTCTCTTATACCAACCGAATGGCCTAATATATCAACTAGGAGGTGAATAGGGGACTACAAATTTCAATCCTTCTTAGAAAATAGGGTATTGTAGATAAATAAGTTCTCCAATTATATGACTAAGTGTGACACCGTATATGATGAGCATGCAAAAAGTAGTTACTACCACAAATGAAATGATATAAGATGGAAACAACCAAAGCAAAGAAGACAAAGATGTATTCGGAAGTTCACTTCCTTGGAGGGAAGCTAATGTTCATTGGAGAAGCGTGGAGAGCACGACGTACCCCCAAATTAAGTTTCACCTTCTTATCTTTGGACCTCACCCCCACAAAGTATGAGCTCGGTCCACTAGCATTGGACCTTGAGGTTGCCTCTAACCTTCACAGGGTTTGGGAAAATCCACATTAACAAATCTTTATCGGTGACTCCTACCTCATAGGAGTCCAAGCTATCACCATTGGGAATCACTCTGATCTAGACATCGTCCTAGCCCATGTTTGAACACTCCGAGTATCACCAAAGATAGTTCGCCATAGTGGTTGAGCGACCTTGGCCACTGGCCAAGACACTTACCAGGACACTGTTGGGAAACGTAGTAGAAAACAAAAAAGGCACCTACGCACACCCAAGATCAATATGAATATGCATAACAGGTCGTGATCATGATTGTTACCGTCAACGAGTTGCGGCGGAAGAAGAACGTGTCGGTGTAGATCGTACTTGGAGTCCCACGACCGTCGATGAATGATCCCACGAACCACCCATGAACAGTCCCTTAAACCGAAGACCAAAAGCATGGCCTCTCTACTTAGTTGCAAGCGTGCAACCTTCATGGTTCGGCAGCGCTTCACCGTCTAGAGCTAATCGTTGTCGGAGAATTAGAGGTAGGAGATTAGAACCACACTAGGCTTATAATTATGAGGATTAGAAGATTTGTCTAGCTCTAATTAGATCAACTAGGACCAACTAGAACTAAACTAGAGAGACTGGAGGAGGCTCAAAACTTGTGTGTTCAAAAGGGGCCAAGACCTCATGTATATATAGGTTGGAGGGGAGAGGGGGCAGCCAAGAGGAGGGGAAGGACCCCCCCTTGCGTCGGCCAAAGGGGGAAGGGGGAGTCCTTACTCCACCCTAATTCGGCCTCCCACTATGGGATGGGGGGGCGCCTCTCCCTCTTGGGCCTTGGTGGCCCAATTCTTTCCCCGTCTCTTGTATTTTAAGGCCCGTTGATATTTAAATTAATATAAAAGCCTTCTAATAATTTTAGACACTTTTTATATATAATTCACATCATCGAAAACATTTTCCACCTATATATTAATTATCGGTAATACTCGGTATTACCGATACTCTCCAAAACCCTTTCAGTGAGCCCGAAATGCTTCTGGTTCCTCTTAAAACTATTTTGAATATTAATAAAACAATTCCATAAATAAATCCTCGATACTCCCGTCCTCCTAACACTCGGCAGATCATGATTGCCTTAAGCTTGTGACCTCATAGGTTCGGTAACTCATAGACATGAACGAAACCCCTTCGTTCAATGACCGACAACGGAACTGTGGATGTCCATATCGATCCCTATGAGCACACGGATGATATTTGGGTGAATCTTTGGTTATCATGTGATGTTTCCTTTGCTTGGCGATACTTCACAAAACCCGGGATGCATTAGTATCCTCTTGAGTAATCACATGCTCACTACACCGTTATCCTCGTTACCGGTTTTGCTCTTTTTTCTCGTTATCGTGTTCCGACATCCCCGTGACATAGTCACCATGTTTCTGGCCAGACGATGATGGATGTCGTCATACTGTGTAACGCCCCGGACACACCCGCTGGTGGTCGTTACTCCTGGCGGGATCTAAACTGGCCCCACAGATCAATACTAGTCGTTTCTATGCACTTTGTCCTCACTCATGCGCACACGGGAGCAACTTCCCGGCCGGTCACCCATCCTGACACTACTCCAAGCTGAGCACGCTTAACTTTGGAGTTCTATCCGAATGGGCTCCCGGAAAAGAATGAATTCCTTATTGATATGAGTAGTCTATCATCCCTAATAAGCCAGGCCATCACATACACCCCCACTCAAAGGAACCAACATCCTCGTCGGGCCACAGGAACGTTCCCTCTTGGCACATACGTCTGTGCTTCCAGTCCAGTACATGTGCCATGCCGTGTGCCACGACGGATCACAAACGTCATGAACAACATGACAACGCACCTGTCCGCAACCATCCGTGTAACCACGAGGGTCGGCTCTGATACCAACTTGTAATGCCTCGGACACACCCGCCGGTGGTCGTTACTCCTGGCGGGATCTAAACTGGCCCCACAGATCAATACTAGTCTTTTCTACACACTTTGTCATCACTCATGCACACCCGGGAGCAACTTCTCGGTCAGTCACCCATCCTGACACTACTCCAAGCTGAGTACGCTTAACTTTGGAGTTCTGTCCGAATGGGCTCCCGGAAAAGAAGGAATTCCTTATTGATATGAGTAGTCTATCATCCCTAATAAGCCAGGCCATCACATACTGAGAGGGCCATAAGAATATATCTCCATTGTCAGAGGAGCAAATCCCACTCTCGAGCTATCTAATCATTTGTCAAACTTTTCGATGAACCTATAAGTTGTCGCTATAATCACCGTGTTACAGGTGATGTCGGAGAAACCCCAAAGCCCGTTGTACTGTAAGAAGTGACTATGATACTCTCATGGTCTACGGAGCAAAATCACATGTTAACACTTTGTGTTATTACAATTGATTACAAACGATATTATCTCAATTTGTAACAAACAAGTTTGGGTCGATTCAATATGATCATTCTTCTAATGTCATAATCTCAATGTTATTTTAGGACCATCGTTTACACTTAACGTCATCCTAAGATCCAAAAAACATGATCACCAACAACGCTTGAGCTAGTCTTAGAGGCGAGACCAGGAACATTTATTTTAACTGTTTATCATTTCACACGTGCATATGAGTTTTCCACTAAATTGCATATTCCAGGGTCATAGCAGTTATAACATGAAATATAAACACTTAATTATTAATATAGAAATATAATAATACAATATTATTGCCTCTAGGGCGTATTTTCAATAGACACTCTATCCCATTGCGTCGAGCAACCCCAGGTAGTCTAACCTAGCACTCTGTCTACTAGCAAATGATGTCCATCTATGCACTCTAACCTTCGAAATCCTTGCCTTTGTTACCATCATTTAGCAAGTATATGTTGGAAATATGCCCTAGAGGCAATAATAAATTGGTTATTATTATATTTCCTTGTTCATGATAATCGTTTATTATCCATGCTAGAATTGTATTGATAGGAAACTCAGATAGATGTGTGGATACATAGACAACACCATGTCCCTAGTAAGCCTCTAGTTGACTAGCTCGTTGATCAATAGATGGTTACGGTTTCCTGACCATGGACATTGGATGTCGTCGATAACGGGATCACATCATTAGGAGAATGATGTGATGGACAAGACCCAATCCTAAGCCTAGCACAAGATCATGTAGTTCGTATGCTAAAGCTTTTCTAATGTCAAGTATCATTTCCTTAGACCATGAGATTGTGCAACTCCCGGATACCGTAGGAGTGCTTTGGGTGTGCCAAACGTCACAACGTAACTGGGTGGCTATAAAGGTACACTACAGGTATCTCCGAAAGTGTCTGTTGGGTTGGCACGAATCGAGACTGGGATTTGTCACTCCGTGTAAACGGAGAGGTATCTCTGGGCCCACTTGGTAGGACATCATCATAATGTGCACAATGTGATCAAGGAGTTGATCACGGGTTGATGTGTTACGGAACGAGTAAAGAGACTTGCCGGTAACGAGATTGAACAAGGTATCGGGATACCGACGATCGAATCTCGGGCAAGTATCGTACCGCTAGACAAAGGGAATTGTATACGGGATTGATTAAGTCCTTGACATCGTGGTTCATCCGATGAGATCATCGTGGAGCATGTGGGAGACAACATGGGTATCCAGATCCCGCTGTTGGTTATTGACCAGAGAGGTGTCTCGGTCATGTCTACATGTTTCCCGAACCCGTAGGGTCTACACACTTAAGGTTCGATGACGCTAGGGTTATAGGGAAAGTATGTACGCGGTTACCGAATGTTGTTCAGATTCCCGGATGAGATCCTGGACGTCACGAGGAGTTCCGAAATGGTCCGGAGGTAAAGATTGATATATAGGAAGTATGGTTTTGGCCACCGGAAGTTTTCCGGGCATCACCGGTAGTGTACCGGGACCACCGGAGGGGTCCGAGGGTCCACCAGGTGGGGCCACCAGCCCCGGAGGCCTACATGGGCCAATAGTGGGAAGGGACCAGCCCCTAGGTGGGCTGGGGCGCCTCCCACCAAGGCCCAAGGCGCCTCCAAGAGGGGAGGGGGGCAAACCCTAGGGCAGATGGGCCCTAAGGCCCACCCCAGGTGCGCCTCCCCGTCTTCCCCTTGTGGCCGCCACCCAGATGGGATCTGGGGGCTGCCGCCACCCCTAGGGAGGGAACCCTAGGTGGGGGCGCAGCCCCTCCCCTTCCCCTATATGTACTTGAGGTATTGGAGGCTGCAAGACACACGAGATCCTCTCCCTCTTGGCGCAGCCCTACCTCTCTTCCTCCTCGTCTCTCGTAGTGCTTGGCGAAGCCCTGCTGGAGTCCCGCGCTCCTCCACCATCACCACGCCGTCGTTCTGCTGCTGGATGGAGTCTTCCCCAACCTCTCCTTCTCCCCTTGCTGGATCAAGGCGTAGGAGACGTCAGCGGGCTATACGTGTGTTGAACGCGGAGGTGCCGTCCGTTCGGCACTAGGATCATCGGTGATTTGAATCACGACGAGTACGACTCCATCAACCCCGTTCACTTGAACGCTTCCGCTTAGCGATCTACAAGGGTATGTAGATGCACTCTCCTTCCCCTTGTTGCTAGATTACTCCATAGATTGATCTTGGTGATGCGTAGAAAATTTTGAATTTCTGCTATGTTCCCCAATAGTGGCATCATGAGCTAGGTCTATGCGTAGTTACTATGCACGAGTAGAACACAAAGTAGTTGTGGGCGTCGATATTGTCAATTATCTTGCCGTTACTAGTCTTATCTTGATTCGGCGGCATTGTGGGATGAAGCGGCCCGGACCAACCTTACACGTAAGCTTACATGAGACCGGTTCCACCGACTGACATGCACTAGTTGCATAAGGTGGCTAGCGGGTGTCTGTCTCTCCCACTTTAGTCGGATCGGATTCGATGAAAAGGGTCCTTATGAAGGGTAAATAGAAATTGGCATATCACGTTGTGGTTTTGGCGTAGGTAAGAAACATTCTTGCTAGAAACCTATAGCAGCCACGTAAAAACTTGCAACAACAATTAGAGGACGTCTAACTTGTTTTTGCAGCATATGCCTTGCGATGTGATATGGCCAAAAGGATGTAATTAGATGTTCTTGTAATAGGAATCACGACTTGCATGTCGATGAGTATGACAACCGGCAGGAGCCATAGGAGTTGTCTTAATTTATTTATGACCTGCGTGTCAACTTAAACGTCATGTAATTACTTTACTTTATTGCTAAAGTGTTAGCCATAGTAGTAGAAGTAATAGATGACGAGACAACTTCAAGAAGACATGATGATGGAGATCATGGTGTCATGCCGGTGACAACGATGATAATGGAGCCCCGAAGATGGAGATCAAAAGGAGCAAAATGATATTGGCCATATCATGTCACTATTTGATTGCATGTGATGTTTATCATGTTTTATATCTTATTTGCTTAGAACGACGGTAGCTTAAATAAGATGATCCCTCGCAATAATTTCAAGGAAAGTGTTCCCCCTAACTGTGCACCGTTGCGAAGGTTCGTTGTTTCGAAGCACCACGTGATGATCGGGTGTGATAGATTCTAACGTTCGAATACAACGGGTGTTGACGAGCCTAGCATGTACAGACATGGCCTCGGAACACATGCGAAACACTTAGGTTGACTTGACGAGCCTAGCATGTACAGACATGGCCTCGGAACACGGAAGACCGAAAGGTCGAACATGAGTCGTATAGAAGATACGATCAACATGAAGATGTTCACCGATGTTGACTAGTCTGTCTCACGTGATGATCGGACACGGCCTAGTTGACTCGGATCATGTTTCACTTAGATGACTAGAGGGATGTCTATCTGAGTGGGAGTTCATTAAATAATTTGATTAGATGAACTCAATTATCATGAACATAGTCAAAAGGTCTTCGCAAATTATGTCGTAGGTCGCGCTTCAGTTCTACTGTTTAGATATGTTCCTAGAGAAAATTTAGTTGAAAGTTGATAGTAGCAATTATGCGGACTAGGTTCGTAAACTGAGGATTGTCCTCATTGCTTCATAGAAGGCTTATGTCCTTAATGCACCGCTCAGTGTGCTGAACCTCGAACGTCGTCTGTGGATGTTGCGAACATCTGACATACACATTCTGATAACTACGTGATAGTTCAGTTAAACGGTTTAGAGTTGAGGCACCGAAGACATTTTGAAACGTCGCGAAACATATGAGATGTTTCGAGGGCTGAAATTGGGATTTCAGGCTCGTGCCCACGTCAAGAGGTATAAGACCTCCGACGATTTTCTTAGCCTGGAAACTAAGGGAGAAAAGCTCAATTGTTGAGCTTGTGCTCAGATTGTCTGAGTACAACAATCATTTGAATCGAGTGGGAGTTGGTCTTCCTGATGAGACAGTGATGTTTCTCCGAAGTCATTACCACCAAGCTGCTAGAGCTTCATGATGAACTATAATATATCGGGGACATATATGATGATCCTTGAGATATTCACGATGTTTGACACCACAAAAGTAGAAATCAAGAAGGAGCATCAATTGTTGATGGTTGGTGAAACCACTAGTTTCAAGAAGGGCAAGGGCAAGAAGGGATACTTCATGAAACAACAAATCAGCTACTGCTCTAGTGAAGAAACCCAAGGTTGAACCCAAACCCGAGACTAAGTGCTTTTGTAATAAGGGGAACAACCACTGGAGCAGAATTACCCTAGATACTTGGTAGATGAGAAGGCTGGCAAGGTCGATAGAAGTATATTGGATATACATTGTGTTAATGTGTACTTTACTAGTACTCCTAGTAGCACCATGGTATTAGATACCGGTTCGGTTGCTAAGTGTTAGTAAACTCGAAATAAAAGGCTGCGGAGTAAACGGAGACTAGCTAAAGGTGAGCTGGCGATATGTGTTGGAAGTTTTTCCCAAGCTTGATGTGATCAAGCATCACACGCTCCCTCTACCATCGAGATTGGTGTTTGCATTGAGCATAGACATGATTGGATTATGTCTATCACAATACGATTATTCATTTAAGGAGAGTAATGGTTACTCTATTTATTTGAATAATACCTTCAATGGTCTTGCACCTAAAATGAATGGTTTATTGAATCTCGATCGTAGTGATACACATGTTCATGCCAAAAGATATAAGTTAGTAATGATAGTACCACCTACTTGTGGCACTGCCACGTAAGTCATATCGGTATAAAACGCATGAAGAAGCTCCATGTTGATGGATCTTTGGGCTCACTCGTTTTTGAAAAGTTTGAGACATGCGAACCATGTCTATTGGTGTATATGCATGAAGAAACTCCATGCAAATGGACCGTTTGGACTCACTTGATTTCGAATCACTTGAGACATGCAAATCATACCACATGGGCAAGATGACTGAAAGCCTCGTTTTCAGTAAAATGGAACTAGAAAGCAACTTGTTGGAAGTAATACATTTTGATGTGTGCAGTCCAATAAGTGCTGAGGCGTGTAGTGGATATCGTTATATTCTTACTTCACAGATGATTTGAGTAGATGTTGAGTATATTTACTTGATGAATCACGAGTCTGAATTATTGAAAGGTTCAAGTAATTTCAGGGTGAAGGTGAGAGATCATCGTGACAAGAGGATAAAATATCTACGATATGATCATAGAGATGAATATCTGAATTACGAGTTTGGCACAGAATTAAGACATTGTGGAAATTGTTTCACAACTAATACAACCTGAAACACCATAGTATGATGGTGTGTCCGAACATCATAACTGCACCCTATTGGATATGATGCATACCATGATGTCTCTTATCGAATTACCACGATAGTTTATGGGTTAGGCATTAGAGACAACCACATTCACTTTAAATAGGGCACCACGTAACTCCGATGAGATGACACCATATGAACTATGGTTTAGAGAAACCTAAGCTGTCATTTGTTAAAAGGTTTGGGGCTGCGATGCTTATGTGAAAAGTTTCAGGCTGACAAGCTCGAACCCAAAGCGGATAAATGCATCTTCATAGGACACCCAAAAACAGTTGGGTGTACCTCCTGTCTCAGATCCGAAAGCAATAAGGGATTGTTTCTAGAATCGGGTCCTTTCCCAAGGAAAAGTTTCTCTCGAAAGAATTGAGTGGGAGGATGGTGGAGACTTGATGAGGTTATTGAACCGTCTCTTCAACTAGTGTGTGGCAGGGCACAGGGAGTTGTTCCTGCGGCACCTACACCAATTGAAGTGGAAGCTTATGATAGTGATCATGAAACTTCAGATCAAGTCACTACCAAACCTCATGGGATGACAAGGATGCGTACTACTTCAGAATGGTACATAATCCTGTCTTGGAAGTCATGTTGCTAGACAACAATGAACCTACGAGCTATGGAGAAGCGATGGTGGGCCTGGATTCCAAAATGGCTCGAGGCCATATAATCCGAGAGAGGATCCATATATGAAAACAAAGTGTAGACTTTGGAAGAACTACTTGATGGTCGTAAGGCTGTTAGGTACATATGGATTTTAAAAGGAAGACGGACAATGATGGTAAGTATCACCATTAAGAAAGCTCAACTTGTCGTTAAGATGTTTTCCGACAAGTTCAAGGAGTTGACTACGATGAGACTTTCTCACTCGTAGAGATGCTAAGAGTCTGTTGGAATTATATTAGCGATTACTGCATTATTTATGAAATCTTGCAGATAGGATGTCAAAACATTGCTTCCTCGACGATTTTCTTAAGGAAAGGTTGTATGTGATACAACCGGAAGGTTTTGTCAATCCTGAAAGATGCTAACAAGTATGCAAAGCTCCAACAATCCTTCTAAGGACTAGAGTAAGCATCTCGGAGTTGGAATGTATGCTTTGATGAGATGATCAAAGTTTTTGGGTGTATACAAAGTTTATGAGAAACTTGTATTTCCAAAGAAGTGAGTGGGAGCACTATAGAATTTCTGATGAGTATATGTTGTTGACATATTATTGATCAGAAATGATGTAGAATTTCTGGAAAGCATATAGGATTATTTGGAAAGTGTTTTTCAATGGGAAGCCTGGATTAAGCTACTTGAACATTGAGCATCAAGATCTATAAGGATAGATCAAAACGCTTAATGGTACTTTCAAATGAGCACATACCTTGACATGATCTTGAAGGTGTTCAAGATGGATCAGTCAAAGAAGGAGTTCTTGCCTGAGTTGTACGGTATGAAGTTAAGACTTAAAGCTCGACCACGACAGAAGAAAGAGGAAGGACGAAGGTCGTCCCCTATGCTTTTATCATAGGCTCCATACGGTATGCCATGCTGAGTATCACACCTGATGTGTGCCTTGCCACATATTTGGCAAGAGGGTACAAAGGTGATCTAGGAGTAGATCACCAGATAGCGGTCTAAATTATCCTTAGAGGAATAAGGATATGTTTCTCGGTTATGGAGGTGATAAAGAGTTCGACGTAAAGAGTTACGTCGATGCAAGCTTAACACCTATCCAGATAGCTCTGAGTAGAGATACCGGATACGTATAATGGAGCAACAATTTAGAATAGCTCCAAGTAGAACAATTATTTGAAATGGCTCCAAATGTAGTGTAGTAGTTGCATCTACAAGATGACATAGAAATTTGCGAAGTGCATACGGATCTGAATGCTGCAGACCCGTTGACTGAAACCTCTCTCACAAGCATAACATGATCAAACCCAGAACTCTTTGGGTGTTAGTCACATATCGATGTGAACTGGATTATTGACTCTAGTGCAAGTGGGAGACTGTTGGAAATATGCCCTAGAGGCAATAATAAATTGGTTATTATTATATTTCCTTGTTCATGATAATCGTTTATTATCCATGCTAGAATTGTATTAATAGGAAACTCAAATACATGTGTGGATACATAGACAACACCATGTCCCTAGTAAGCCTCTAGTTGACTAGCTCGTTGATCAATAGATGGTTACGGTTTCCTGACCACGGACATTGGATGTCGTTGATAACGGGATCACATCATTAGGAGAATGATGTGATGGACAAGACCCAATCCTAAGCCTAGCACAAGATCATGTAGTTCGTATGCTAAAGCTTTTCTAATGTCAAGTATCATTTCCTTAGACCATGAGATTGTGCAACTCCCGGATACCGTAGGAGTGCTTTGGGTGTGCCAAACGTCACAACGTAACTGGGTGGCTATAAAGGTACACTACAGGTATCTTCGAAAGTGTCTGTTGGGTTGGCACGAATCGAGACTGGGATTTGTCACTCCGTGTAAACGGAGAGGTATCTCTGGGCCCACTTGGTAGGACATCATCATAATGTGCACAATGTGATCAAGGAGTTGATCATGGGATGATGTGTTACGGAACAAGTAAAGAGACTTGCCGGTAACGAGATTGAACAAGGTATCGGGATACCAACGATCGAATCTCAGGCAAGTATCGTACCGCTAGACAAAGGTAATTGTATACGGGATTGATTAAGTCCTTGACATCGTGGTTCATCTGATGAGATCATCGTGGAGCATGTGGGAGCCAACATGGGTATCCAGATCCCGCTGTTGGTTATTGACCAGAGAGGTGTCTCGGTCATGTCTACATGTTTCCCAAACCCGTAGGGTCTACACACTTAAGGTTCAATGACGCTAGGGTTATAGGGAAAGTATGTACGCGGTTACCGAATGTTGTTCGGATTCCCAGATGAGATCCCGGACGTCACGAGGAGTTCCAGAATGGTCCGGAGGTAAAGATTGATATATAGGAAGTATGGTTTTGGCCACCGGAAGTGTTCCGGGCATCACCGGCAGTGTACCGGGACCACCGGAGGGGTCCGAGGGTCCACCAGGTGGGGCCACCAGCCCCGGAGGCCTACATGGGCCAATAGTGGGAAGGGACCAGCCCCTAGGTGGGCTGGGGCGCCTCCCACCAAGGCCCAAGGCGCCTCCAAGAGGGGAGGGGGGCAAACCCTAGGGCAGATGGGCCCTAAGGCCCACCCCAGGTGCGCCTCCCCGTCTCCCCCTTGTGGCCGCCACCCAGATGGGATCTGGGGGCTGCCGCCACCCCTAGGGAGGGAACCCTAGGTGGGGGCGCAGCCCCTCCCCTTCCCCTATATATACTTGAGGTATTGGAGGCTGCAAGACACACGAGATCCTCGCCCTCTTGGCGCCGCCCTACCTCTCTTCCTCCTCGTCTCTCGTAGTGCTTGGCGAAACCCTGCTGGAGTCCCGCGCTCCTCCACCACCACCACGCCGTCGTTCTGCTGCTGGATGGAGTCTTCCCCAACCTCTCCTTCTCCCCTTGCTGGATCAAGGCGTAGGAGACGTCATCGGGCTGTACGTGCGTTGAACACGGAGGTGCCGTCCGTTCGGCACTAGGATCATCGGTGATTTGAATCACGACGAGTACGACTCCATCAACCCCGTTCACTTGAACGCTTCCGCTTAGCGATCTACAAGGGTATGTAGATGCACTCTCCTTCCCCTCGTTGCTAGATTACTCCATAGATTGATCTTGGTGATGCGTAGAAAATTTTGAATTTCTGCTACGTTCCCCAACAGTATATTGGCCATCCAAGCTACCTCTTGACATTGTGTTGGGAGTCTCCAAAGATTGGATGAAACAAAACGAGGTCACAAGATATTCTTCAGAAATCCTCGTATGTGTTCTTTTCATTTTTACGGGGGTGTCGGTGCTCAACAACCTTTCCTCTTTGGATAGAAACCCGATATGACACTTAACGACCTCATTAGTCCCTTAATTGACTATCATGAACACCAAATCAATCCAGAGGCATAAATGCACTTTCAAGATTTCTACATGTATCCGACCTCTCCCTTTGTAGGATACATACGTTGGTTAGAATCTCACAAAGTTTGTCATCAAATTGGATCAAACATGATACATTTTCCCACATCCTCTATTTTTATTGAAAGAATTTTTGATTGTTAGAAACCTCAATCTAGCTATGCTTTAAACCAAATTTTACCGATGTGCGTGCGCTCGGTTTATGAGGACAACATCATCCTTTTGGGCTTTTTATATGCGTGCTTTCCTAAAACTAGATGATGCCCGCGCGTTTGCGGAAACATGTTAAAACAAATGCATCAATAAATGCTTTAAAAATAAAACTAATGAAAATACAAATATAAGAGGGTTCTTTGTTTATGTCCTAAAAACAATAAAATATAGTGACACAATATGATGCATAAAAAGAGAAACTTTTTTGGCACTGACATAATGTGACACCATCTTTTAACAAATATGTGAAGCGTGAACTATATATTTTTGCTCCAAGGGTCCAACATATATTGTTCATGACTACACAAAAGTTAGCACAAAAAAATAATTTGTGTCTACCGTTTATGAATTAATTCTCGGGGAAGAAAATACATGCATGATTTAATGAAGTGGCATAGTTTGCATGGTGATGCAAGAAGTGTAACTTATGAGTACATGCATAACTTTTAAGGTCAAAGATTTTGATCGGATGGCTACAAATAATTAAGGTGATGTGAAAGCACGTATGTTCAGAGACATCTAGTAATAGGGCTAGCTATTTAGATATAGTAGATAACAACGTGTGCCCTAAGAAGTTGATGATGCCCGAGCGCTATCAATCACTTCGATAACTACCTAAAACAAAGCCATTATATCAGTTCAGTGGAATCATACCATACAACATCAAACTTAGAGAAACTGCTTGAGGACCCACAAGTGTAGGGGATCTATCGTAGCCTTTTTGATAAGTAAGAGTGTCGAACCCAACGAGGAGCAGAAGAAAATGATAAGCGGTTTTCAGCAAGGTATTCTCTGCAAGTACTGAAATTATCGGTAATAGATAGTTTTATGATAAGGTAATTTGTAACGGGTAACAAGTAATAAAAGTAAATAAGGTGCAGCAAGATGGCCCAATCCTTTTTATAGTAAAGGACAAGCCTGGACAAACTCTTATATAAAGGAAAGCGCTCCCGAGGACACGTGGGAATTATCGTCAAGCTAGTTTTCATCACGTTCATATGATTCGCGTTCGGTACTTTGATAATTTGATATGTGGGTGGACCGGTGCTTGGGTACTGTCCTTCCTTGGACAAGCATCCCACTTATAATTAACCCCTGTTGCAAGCATCCGCAACTACAACAGAAGTATTAAGGTAAACCTAACCATAGCATGAAACATATGGATCCAAATCAGCCCCTTACGAAGCAACGCATAAACTAGGGTTTAAGCTTCTGTCACTCTAGCAACCCATCATTTACTTATTACTTCCCAATGCCCTCCTCTAGGCCCAAACAATGGTGAAGTGTCATGTAGTCGACATTCACATGACACCACTAGAGGAAAGACAACGTACATCTCATCAAAATATCGAACGAATACCAAATTCACATGACTACTTATAGCAAGACTTCTCCCATGTCCTCAGGAGCAAACGTAACTACTCACAAATCATATTCATGTTCATAATCAGAGGGGTATTAATATGCATAAAGGATCTGAACATATGATCTTCCACCGAATAAACCAACTAGCATCAACTATAAAGAGTAATCAACACTACTAGCAACCCACATGTACCAATCTGAGGCTTTGGGACAAAGATTGGATACAAGAGATGAACTAGGGTTTGAGATGAGATGGTGCTGGTGAAGATGTTGATGAAGATTGACCCCTTCCCGATAAGAGGATCGTCGGTGATGACAATGTGATGATTTCCCCCTCCCGGAGGGAAGTTTCCCTGGCAGAACAGCTCCGCCGGAGCCCTAGATTGGTTCTGCCAAGGTTCCGCCTCGTGGCGGCGGAGTTTCGTCCCGTGAGCTTGCTTATGATTTTTTCCTCCACGAAAGACCTCATATAGCAGAAGATGGGCATCATAGGGCTGCCAGGGGGCCCACGAGGCAGGGGGCGCGCCCCCACCCTCGTGGACGGTGGGTAGCCCCCCTCTGGTACTTCTTTTGCCCAATATTTTTTATATATTCTGAAACATGCTCCCGTGAAGTTTCAAGACTTTTGGATATGTGCAGAATAGGTCTATAATATTTGCTCATTTTCCAGCCCAAAATTCCAGTTGCCGGCATTCCCCCCTTCATGTAAACCTTATAAAATAAAAGAGAATAGTTATAAGTATTGTGACATAATGTGTAATAACAGCCCATAACGCAATAAATATCGATATAAAAGCATGATACAAAATGGACGTATCACTGCTCACATCGCCTAAAAGAAGTAGAAGTTTCAATTGAAGGATAATAATAGTGAGAAAAAGGATTGGAGCCAATAATACAATGGAGCTAGTAGAAGTTTCAATGTAGGGGTTTGTTGTCTTGTACCCCCAGCAAGACTTCTTTATTTTCCTTGTCACACTTGGCTCTTGAGCTTGGGATCTTGAACTTTCGATGATGTTTGTTGTGGGTGTTGTGGCTTTATAATATAAAGCGGGGGAAACCCTTTTTCGTCATACGATGACTTCGTGCATCATAAACAAAACATTATTGAAAGGGTTGCATCCTTCACACGGTTATCAAACTAACAATCTTTTAAATATCAAAAATATGTTTTTACCGAGAATATGCATAAATGTGCATATCATTAATGGATTGACTAGATACAAGTCGACTGAAAAACATATATTGGGTAAGTCAATTTTGCCAGGACCAATCTGAAGCGTTAGACAAAAAACAAACGACCAGGTTACATTTTCTTCTTGAAAAATCGATCGTGTTCTTCTTCCTTCGCCGTGGCCGGGCCGCCTGCTGCCACCACCCACAACCAGCGGCGCTCCCGCGCCAGCCTTGCCCTCCCCTCAACCCCCACCTCCCCGACCATCCCTCTAAGCCTCACCGATCTCCAACTCCGATGCCGGTAGCCCCTACACCACAAGATAGATGCAGAGGCCTATATTCCCCGGCGAACCTGCACCCCCGCACCCCTAAGATAGACACGGTGCTTAGCTTCTTTGGTGAACTAATAACCTCGATGCTCCAAGCACCCTCTGTTTCCTTCCCACCAAAAGTCGACCGACCTAAATTCCGTTCTCAGGTGAAATTAAAGAATAAGCGACTAAAGAAAGACATAATACAACCTTTCGACTTACAACTCCGCCCACACAACGACTACAACATAAATGACTTGTTTTTTTTTCTAGGCAAAGGGAGCAAAAAATAACAGTAAAGACTATTTGTGATGACAATTATCAACAACTCCATATTCCTTCAGGTGGATATAGACGACCTCGGGTGTGTACTCTGCTCAAACGGCGTATCGAGCATTCTTCGAGGGCAAAACAAGGCTGCCAGGAGCATCTCAGTTATAGTCTTCTCTGGCTCCGCTGAGGATGAAATTCTTCGGGTGGCTAGTGCTACATAATAGGCGTTGGACGACAGATCGATTTGCAAGCTGGGGGGGGGGGGGTACAACATCAGCCGGAGTGCATCCTTTGCGATCAGCAGGGCGAGGACATCAACCACCTTTTTATGCAATGCTCCTTCTCAAGGACGATTTGGCAGTTAGTGGCCCAGTAGTTGGTCTCGCCATCCACCCCCCAGCTTGACTCTAGCGTGGTCGAATGGTGAGAAGAAGCGCATAACAATACCCCTTGCAAGCGTCGGGCAGAGCTAAATGCCCTGATCAACCTGGTGATGTTCTCAATATGGAAGGAAAGGAACGTCAGAACCTTTGACAACGAGTTATCGGTGGAGGCTGTAGCGGCATCTAAGATCCTTGCAGAATGGCGCATCTGGCAGCTTGCATGGAAGCAAAGGAATCGCGCCCTTGGGCGGGAGGTTGGTCAGAGTGAGACGTATATTGTTTTATGTGCTTTTAGGTGGTAGGCTAAGCTTTGGTCCTTGTAATACTGAACTTGCAAAGCCTCTCTCATTCTTAATGCAATGACATGCAAAAGCTCTTGCGTGTTCCGGAAACAGTGTAACAAAAAAATTGAGAAAATGTTAATTGGGGAACTCCTAGCAAACGCCCCCACAACCATTGGACCCGGATCACGTGGATGGCAATCTTATTAGAAATCGTTCGCATATTCTTTTGCGGCACATGGCAACCTTTTCTTCTGATAATGGCAAATCGAGTAAAATTGTCATGGCAAATTTAATCGAAATCGCATGGCAATTTGAGCGTTCGTCGGGAAAATGCTCTCCAGGGAATGTTTGCCAGGTATTCAAAATTTCACGGGAGATTTTGTGCAGTTTGATCCCAAATTCAAGCACGCGCATGCAACACGTGTGTTCACTGAGCAGTGTGGCCAGTCCGCGTCAGCCGTCAGCCCATCCCTCACCCGCCTCCGACATCGCTGGAGGAGGAAGAAACGTCGGGGACTCGTCGTCTCGTCCGTCCCCAGTCACCACGCTTATCCAGCCCAGCAGCCGCACCAAACCAAACAAACATATCCCCGACCAGGCCCATCGCCCCGCCACTCCGCCTCGCCCAGTCCCCAGTCCCCACCCCACCCCACCACTCCGCCGCGCTCGGCTCGCACGCCACCGGCGATGGCCTCCCGCCTCCTCCGCCTGCACCACCACCTCCGGCGCCGGCGCCACCACTGCACGAGCCCCGTCCCCTGCAGGCTCCTCTCCTCCTCCGACGAACCACCGCGGTCCCAGACGGTGGAGAAGGTGCTGGTGGCCAACCGGGGGGAGATCGCGTGCCGGGTGATGCGGACGGCGCGGCGGCTCGGGATCGCCACCGTGGCCGTGTACAGCGACGCCGACCGCGCCGCGCTGCACGTGCGCGCCGCCGACGAGGCCGTCAGGCTCGGCCCGCCCCCCGCGCGGGAGAGCTACCTCAACGCCGACGCCATCGTCGACGCCGCCCTCCGCACCGGCGCCAAGGTACTACTGCCCCTCCAGCCGCAGCTCGTTACGCTTTGGCGAATGTGGCACTCGGATCAGCTAGCACCGCTTGCTGCTCTGTACGCTTAGCCTCGTCCCTTGCTTGGAATTCTGCCACATGATGCGCTCGCTGAGTTGTGTGCTGAACTGCTGATTGCCAAACGAGTGGCTGCTGCTGCGGTCACGTTTTTTTGCTTTGCGATGCGGTCCTATAACAGTCCCATCCTAACTGTCCAATGTTCGTCATTCGTTAGGATTAACAACATAACTGAAACCCCCTAAAAGACATTACTGATTATTACTTCTGGACTACTGCATTTTTGGTTTTGGTGTGCATTTGCCAATTTATGTGCTACGTCGTGGTGTGTCATGATGGGATACTATTTTTCTGAAGCCTGACAGATATATGTTCTTGTAGGCAATCCACCCTGGATATGGGTTTCTTTCAGAGAGCGCAGATTTCGCACAGCTCTGCGAAGCTGAGGGGCTAATGTTTATTGGGCCACCGCCATCTGCAATCCGAGATATGGGTGATAAGAGGTAAATATTCTTGCCATGTAGTTTGCATAAATGTTACACCCTCTGTTGCTACTTGCTAAATATAAAACGTTTTGGCAGTTCAATTTAAACTGCCAAAACGTCTTACATTTAGAAACAGTGGCAGTACCCCTTTTTTTGGTATACATCGGGCAATACGTTCTAAGGACATTCTGTAAAAAATAGCGCGTCAAAGAGGATCATGGGTGCTGCTGGTGTACCGCTTGTTCCAGGCTACCATGGGGCTGACCAAGACATTGAGTTGTTAAAACTTGAAGCTGATAAGATTGGATATCCAGTTTTGATTAAACCCACACACGGTGGAGGGGGCAAGGTACGCTGGGAAGGCTTTGTTACAATGTTATTTAAAGTTTCCAATTTTATGCAGAGTGGAATGCATTTGTGTATGCAGTCGTAGGTTCTCTTGTGTGTGAGTCACATGATCAAATTTAAGAGCGTGCTTATTCATAACATCGCTCATCTCAATTAAGTCTTCTGTTCTCTATGTTCTTCTTTTGATCTTTGATCTTTGCATTCAAGGGGATGAGAATAGTTCAAGGGCCTGATGACTTTGTGGATTCTGTACGGAGTGCTCAACGTGAAGCTGCAGCATCATTTGGTATAGACACACTGTTGATTGAGAAGTATATTACTCAACCCAGACATATAGAAGTCCAGGTAACATTCTGATTTCATTCCTTCCACAATCCTTCTCTCAATGCGCGCAGGTCCTCGGTTGATGTGATATAAACTACCATTTGTGTACTCTCTGAACAGTCAAACAAGTATTTATAGATGCAGTTTCAGTCTGATATCTACTGATTTGTTTGTTTGCTCCTTCTTGTTAGTCGTTACTCCATAAGACTCGAATGATATTTGCATTCACTATTATGAATAATGAATTATAACGAACTTATACTTGCCATTTCGTTTTAATTTATGCCCTGTGTTATTAATGGGTACCACTTCTTTTGATTACTTTTTCTTATGATTGTACAAACTTATTGCAACAGCTTGCCTAAATTGATCTACTCAGACGATCAAAAGAAACATGATGGTTAATGTGGCACTATTTCAATATGTAGGTATTTGGTGACAAACATGGAAATGCTATTCACCTTTACGAGAGGGACTGCAGTCTACAAAGAAGGCATCAGAAGATCATCGAGGAAGCACCAGCTGTAAGGCTTTATTACCTGTCAATGCCACGGTTTCCCTTTGAAGAAAGTAACATTTAATGTTAACCGTTTATGTACTGACTGCAGCCAAATGTGACAACTGAGTTTCGGACTCATATTGGTGAAGCTGCTGTGTCGGCTGCGAAGGTGACATACTTGATGTTTCTACACAATATTGCATGCTGTGATTGAAGATGTTGATCTGATGCTCTTATGTTTTCAGTTCATTACACTGTTTAGTTCATTCACTATTTATGAAACAGTACCCAATTTAACACTTTCAAGCTACAAAACCCCCCACCCTATGTTCTGCAATAGTTATTCTGTTTAATCTTTATATTTTATACACAGGGTCACTTATTGGATTCTTTGTGTTGAAGGCAGTTGGTTACTACAGTGCTGGAACAGTGGAGTTTATTGTGGATACTCTTTCAGGAGAATTCTATTTCATGGAGATGAATACTCGACTCCAGGTACTATGTTTATGAGTATCAGTTGATCATATAGATGCTTTAGTACCTTGTAAAACCCAAAAGTGCAAGAACCATAAAGGTGGAATAATATGTTCAAATCTAGCAGACGAGCCTGAGTGATCACATATGTTATTCCATCTGTATATGGAATTATGGATAGCCTTGTAACCACGTTTAGCTTAAATACAAAAAAGTATGTGCTAGCTTCCATACTCTCGCTCTCTCTCAAATTCACCTTGATCTTTGAAGGTTGAACACCCAGTAACAGAGATGATCGTCGGTCAAGATCTTGTGGAGTGGCAAATACGTGTTGCAAATGGAGAGCGCCTGCCATTATCTCAGGAGCAGGTTCCATTAAACGGTAAGCCCTGCAGAGCATTCATGTTCTCATCCTCAACACTAATATATGTTTAAGCTTCATCACATAACCATCTCTTCTAGCCGTATTTGTGTTATGCTTCGAAGATCCAACCTCTATCAGTTAGCCTGATAGTACTGTACATCATGCTGTTGATGCAAGCATTGTTTTATGCTTTATTTGTGCTTAAACTCATTAAGCAGGTCTCTTAGTGAGTAAGCAAAATTGACTTGCTTATTGCTGTTCACTTCTCTAGCTTATTGCCTTGTTGGATCTATTTATCATCCAGAAGAGAAAAGGAATCCAACCATTCTCTAGAAGCGGGTCGGAACCTTTTATGCATCTAACAAATACGCACAGAATCTGAAAAAAAAAGAGATCCGTGGGCACTAGCACCCAGGACATATTTTTGTAGAAGGAGCCACCCGGGTGAGGCGCCAGAAATCCGCTCCCGACTGGAGTCGAACCCTGGGCGCAGGGTGCACATAATCTGAATGTCTTCTCTTGATACTTGAGCTAATATTCATTAACCTTAATTTATGTAAAATGAATAATATTAGTTATTCTAAGTTACTTACTCAAATTATATGGGTGATCTTAGGTTCTATATTTATGTTGGTATCATTAACAATTAAAAATCATAATGCCAGTTAAAGTAAGAACTATTTGTTAACCATCAGTGTACCTTGATCCAGGACATGCATTTGAGGCCCGAATATACGCCGAAAATGTTCCAAGAGGGTTTCTTCCTGCAACAGGGACCTTACATCACTATCGACCAGTCCTGTCCTCCCCAACAGGTAAGTTTTGGAGATATCCAGCGACAGAATTTTTACTAGTTATTTTTCGGTGTGGTGTTGGTAACATATTCTTGATCAGTAAGAGTTGAAACTGGAGTCGAAGAAGGAGATGCTGTCAGCATGCATTATGATCCCATGATAGCCAAACTTGTCGTTTGGGGTGAAAGTCGCAATGCTGCACTAGTCAAGCTAAAGAACTGTTTGTCGGACTTTCAGGTATATATGCCCATCACCTTAATTTACACTTCTATATAGAAGTCTTCTCTCTTTGATTTTTTAATATATTTTAGTGTCCTCTTTCTGCTGATCAATTATTAATTTTTCCACGAGCCCTAGTTACTTGGAAATTTACTACTAATTATCGTTTGCGAAAAAACTGCCAACTTAAGGATTCTGATGTGGTACTTCTGATCATTCCGTCCCTATCATGCTGTAGTTAATGAATAGACAGATTGCAGGTTTGCCTACAAATGTTGCTTTCCTTCAAGAACTCGCAGGCCATAATGCCTTCGAAAGAGGCCTCGTTGATACACATTTCATTGAGCGGTACAAAGATGATTTTCAAAGTACTTCTGCTAAGGCCTCGGGTGAAGCACATGATGCAGCTAAGCTTGGTGCAATTTTGGCTGCTGCCTGCATTTGTAAAAAGGATCACATTAGCTCCGAAGAATCTCTTCGTATGTCATGTGCCTGCCCTTTTGTTTTGTCACTCAACAACATTGGCAACATGACCTGATATTGACATATGTTTGTCGGTAGGTGACAAGACGCTTTCGGTATGGTATACCCGTCCACCTTTCAGGATGCATCACTCTGCGAAGCGTTTGATGGAATTTGAGTTAGATGAAGAACTTGAGGGGTTGAGTGATGAGCTCCTTAAATTATTGGTTACATATAGATCTGATGGAGGCTACTTCATTGAGGTGATTAATTAACACACAGAACCTCTTATGCTTTTGGTTTGTTTAATTGTAAAACCTTGGAAGCTTCTTTGCTGAGGTGTGAATACTAATACAAGTTTGTAACACTTGACCAATACCTTCACTCATTGTTCCCCTTGTGACTTGTGATCAGACTGAAGATGGCTCTTCTCCTGGTTTTGATGTCAAAGTAGATGGTAGGAGCGAACATGATTTCCGGGTTGAAGTTGGTGGTGTGCAAACAGACGTGACATTAGCATTTTATTCGAAGGTTACGCCCTGATACCTTCTATGGAGGTTGTGAGCTTATTCATTAATTTCTTCTGACTGTTATTTCATCACTGAATTTTTCTTCCGCTGCTGTTTTCAGGATAATAGCAAACATATACACATCTGGCATGGGAAGCATCACCATCATTACAGGCAAACCATGAGGGCTGAGCATTTACTCGATGATAGTTCTCAACCTAGCCAGGCTTCCGAGGGAAGGTCACATCCAAAAGGGAGTGTTTTGGCACCAATGGCTGGTTTGGTCGTTAAGGTTCTGCTTAAGGATGGGGTACACGTGGAAGATGGTCAGCCTGTCATGGTTATAGAAGCAATGAAGATGGAGGTCCGAATGAACTTGCTGACGATGTTTTGTAAATTGTTGATCAAATTAGTCAATGCTGACATAACTCTCTTGTATTCCTTCTATCAGCACGTTGTGAAGGCGCCTCGGGCAGGTTATATAGAAGGGCTGAAGGCTACCGCTGGACAACAAGTTTTTGACTCCAGTGTCCTTTTCACTGTCAAGGTATGCATTAACAATTGACCATATCTTTGAATTTTACACTTTGTTTTCCATTTTGTCACAACAAAGTGTATCCCAAGTCTACGTTTGGCCATCATTATACTTTGACCCATACCGATGAAAGTCTTGAGAAGTATTCAAACCTAGAAGATTGGATCCATTTGTTACCATTTATGTAAAATTTCTCTGTCTCTAACGAGCTGAACTAAACAGTAATGTTCGACAATGTGAATATTTGAGTTAACAGAAACAGTGGTGGTAGCGGTGCACCTCATTTTCTCCTGGAGGCTGCGAGTTTCAACCCCACCTAGAGAGCCCTATAATGGTTTTCTGGTAAACCAGGATCCCGTGTCGAACTAAATAAAACCAAACGTCTCAGGAGTAAATAATGTTCCCATTTTGCAACACTGGAAAATGTGCCGTCATTCAGTATACAAATATAATCACTTAGCTTTTCTGGTGATTCCCCATCAACTTGTATTTTGTCCTTAGCTTTTCTGGTGATTCCCCATCAACTTGTATTTTTTTCCTTTCTCCAGGATAAGAGCACAAACTGATGAACCAAGAAATTGGAGCCACGCATCAGAATTCAAGTGGCGACTCCGCCTTTCAGAAAGAAGAATAAGCAAAAAAGCAGCTGGAGATCATTCTGTGACTAAATAATACTAGGTGATCTCCCTAGTTAGCTGGAGATCATATCTTCCGGTACCCATTTCCTGTATAGCGTGTACATTAGTGTCAGTGGCATTGTGCAATGTAACAAATCATGTGAGTATGTAACGCAATTTGTCTGCCTTGCTTTGTCCAACGTGAACCTTCTTGATAGCTAGTTTTCAAAAGTTTAAATTTCGGTAGCAGGAGCTGCAATTTAAATTTAGGTATAAGTTGAAAGAACAGAAAAAATGGAAATTTAGGTATAGTTGAAAGAATAGAAAAAAAAAGGAAATTTAGGTATAGTTGAAAGAATAGAAAAAAGGCTCCATTGCCGGGATTTGAACACGGGTCGCCTGAGTGAAAGCCAGGTATCCTAACCGGGCTGGACAACAATGGATTTGTGAAATGAAAGGATTAGGTTCGAACATGAGATAGTCGGTGACCCAGAATGGTGTTTTTCGTACCTAACTGTTAGAAAAGAATACAGTTCTAATAACAATGAATTTTGTGACCTGATAAAAAAATTGGAAATGAGAGCTGTCTGGTTGCATTTTTTCTTAATTTTGGAAAATGAGGATTAAGCCTCACACAAGATGACTAAACACATATACCCTAAAAAAGAAAAATGTCCATTTTACTACCCTGAATAAAGTTGGTGGTTCACATTGAAAAAAGTCCATTTTACTACTCTGAATAAAGTGGGTGGTTCGCTTTACCCCTTGATCTATTTTTCGGTTCCTATACCCCCCTAAACAATCTCATACCGGACAAAAAAGCACCCTAGGTGGTTTACCCAGACCAGATGATGACGTGGACACAGTCAAAGGTGGTATTTGACCTGCCGGTGGGTCCCACTCGTCAGTTTTTTTTAAAAAGAAATAGAAAAAAGAAAAAAAGGATGGCCCCCTACTGCAGTACCAGCCGGCCACAGCGGCGGCAGCTGGTGCGCGCGGAGCCGGCAGGCGGCCGTGGCGGGCAGAGCCGGCGCGCCCCGAGCGTGGCCAGGAGCAGTGACGGGTTCGCGCGCACGAGGGCAGAGCGGCACGGACCGGCTTGGGCGCGGACTGGACTGCGCGCGCGAGGGCAGAGCATGCGTGGTCGGAGCCGGCGAGCGGAGCCGGTGTGCGTCGAGCGGGGGAGGCTGGGCGCGACCAAGCTCAACGATGGGTTCACGCGCGCGAGGGTAGAGCGGCTTGGACCGACTTGGGCGCGGACAGGGCTGCGCGCGCGAGGGCAGAGCGGGGGCGGTCGGAGCCGGCGGGTGGCCGGGGACGACGACGCGAGCAGCGCGCGAGGGCGGCTGGGGTCCACAGCGCAAGCTCGGCGAGGAGGCGGGGCGGCGCAGACGTGCGGCCGGAGCGGCGATGGGGCGGACGGCGCCGGAGCCAATGCCGCGGATGAGCGAGGCGAGGTCGAGCGGGATGCTCACCGAGAGCGCCACGGCGAACGGCGGGGCGGCGTAGCCGCGGGAGGAGGCGGGCCAGCGGGGTGGAGCAGGTGACGACGCGGCTCGTCCGCGGGTTGCGCTGGAGCCGGAACGATGCGCGAGGGAGCGACGGGGATGCCCACGCCCGACCTGACAAGGGGGGCCCACCGAGGTCAAAACCACCGTTGACTAGTGCCACATCAGTAGCGAGTGGAGACAAACCAGCCAGGGGGGTGTTTTGTCCGATTTTGGTTTGTTTGGGGGGTAGAAGGAGCCAAAAAATAGATCAGGGGTAAAGTGAACCACCCACTTTATTCAGGGTAGTAAAATGGACTTTTTTCGTTCACATTACCCCCTCATCTATTTTTCTGTTCTTTTCACCCCCTAAACAAACCCATACCGGATGAAAGAACCCCTGGGTGGTTTGTCTCCACTTGCTCCTGATGTGGCATTAGTCAACAGTGGTTTTGACCTGCGGGTGGGCCTTCCTTGGCAGGTGCGGCTGAGATTGATGGGTGGGGCCTAGAGGAGGCGGGGTCCGCTTGACAAGTCTGTCTCCTTCCTCTGTTGCTCTCCCGCGGGACAGAGAGGAGCTCGGGCGCTCGTCTCGGCGGCACAGGCCACCCCCGGCGGAGCAACGACCACCGGATTGACCCCCGTGATGCAGCACGTACCCCCGGCAGCAGCAGCAAGCAAGGCAACAACGGCACAAGCAGCGGCAACAAGCAAAGCAACAACGGGCGAGCGCACGTGGGTAGCTGCAGCTGCGGCACACGCGGGCATAGATCGAAGGTGGAATCGGCAGAGGAGCTCACCTCGGAGTTCGTGGACGAGGTTAGCGAGCGCGGGTGTCGACGGACACGACGAAATCGATGATGAGATGCGGCGGCCGTGGACGAAGACGATGGCGATGGTGAGCATACGTGGCCTCCTAGCTCGAGCCCTTCGGCGAGGGTGAAGGAGACGACGATGGCGGAGCTACTGGACGTCTTGGCGTGACGAGGGGAGGTCGGCGGCCACGGGATCGACGCGGCGACGGCGACCATGAGCCTCAGGCGACGAACAAGGGATATGAGGAAGATTTGGGGTTAGAAAAGAGGGAAGGAAGAGGAAAGAAAAGGGAGGAAGGAGAAACAGGGCGCTCGGGGCAGCGGCTTGGAACTCCGGCGGTAGCCGGCGTCGGCCGGAGGCGGCGGGGTCGGGCGTAAGGGGAGGCTGGAGCTCCTTGATCTCACCCCAGCCTGATGAGGGAGGCCCACCTGTGGTCAAAACCACCGTTCATCACTGCCACATCAGCAGCCATTTAAGTCAAAATCACCATAGGGACCGATTTTGTCTGGTATGAGATTGTTTAAGGGTGAAAGGAACACAAAAATAGACGAGAAGGTCATGTGAACCATCAATTTTATTCAGGGTAGTAAAATAGACTTTTTTCCTGAAAAAAGACTAAACACAAGCTAATCACAGTAGGCCTATAGCACAAATCATATGCTCTTTAGGCGCGCAAGAACTAAGGATATCTGGAAGAAACCGAGACTTGACGACCTTGTTCGTAGCGTGCTAATAAGAATTGACAGGGAAGGAGCGGCTGTTCTCGAAGAGCTTCTGGAGTATTATTATTATCTCCAGAAACCCGTGTGAGGGGACTTATTCTTGTGGCTGAATGGTTTATTTTGTCGGGAAAGACGGCAGTTGACACATGCGGAAGATGTCCAGCCGGTTAACAGGGCAATCATGTCAACTGGAGCGCCGACTGACGTTGAACTGTACAAGAAGCTGTAGGAGGCAAATTCAGAAAACCAATGCTCGTTGGAAGCGGCCTCCGGAGGGAGCATATATGCTGAATGGCGATGCGGCCTACAATCAGAGCACATATTTTACCGGGGATTTATTGCGGGTCAATAGCTCCTGTGCGACATCTTTGAGATAAATTGGATAAGGAGCGACGTAGTTGACGAAAATATCTCTAGTGCGACGTATTTGCAGCCAACTATAGCTCCAATGCGACATTGCCCTGTTTAACCATGAAATGCAAAATACAAGGGGTCAGTGGTTTGAGTTATGACACGCGGGACCCATCAGTTATCCACATGAATGTGGGACCCACCACTTACTCACATGCGTGCGGGACCCACAACTTATCCACATAAGCATGCTTGTGCTCATCCCGCTCATCAGTGTGCCCCGACCCGAGCCATCCACGAGCCCGAGTCAGCCCACCCCCCATTGCCTGCACTTCCCCTTTCCCCTTTCCCCACCTTGTTCTCCCTCTTCTTTGGCAACGAAGCGTGCCGCCGACGAGTGATGTCTAGCTCAACTTCGGCCTCCCGCCAATCATGGCCGCAGTACGGTCCAATGCCGTTGACAAGATGCCCCGATTGCCCGCGCATGGAGCCTCTGAAGGGTTTGACTTGTGTGAAGGAGGAAAATGGCAATCGTGGGCGCGAGTTCATCAAATGCTTGAGCAGGCCACAACCGGGGCAGGTTAGATCCGTGTACCACACCAAGCAGCTTATCTAAATTCTCCCGATGTCTTTATTTTTCCGTCGAATTTGGGCGGTGGATCTGATCTAGGATTCATGCCGCCGTCGCCCCCTGTTTACCTTGTTTTTCAGGTTCTGAAGAAATGTGGACATTTCGAGTGGCTCCCCATGTTGTTGTTGCACCAACCACCCTTCGTAATGTCAATAAGCTTCAACGAGCTTTTCTTTGGTCTGGCTCCGATACGACGTCCGGGACAAAATGTAAGGTGAATTGGGAGATTGTTTGCAGACCGCATGAGTATGGAGGCCTTGGGGTTCTCAACACCGACAATTTTGTGCGTGCTTTGTGCTTGAGGTGGCCATGGTTCAAGTGGAAGGAGCCAAGCAAGATGTGGGTGAGGATGGAAAACCCGTGTGATGAGGAGGACCTTAACTTCTTCTACGCCTCGACAACCATCAGAGCGGGCAACGGGATGAGGACCCCTTTTCGAGAGCCCCCCTGGCTACTTGGGCGCAAGCCCATTGATATTGCCCCGCTCATCTTTCAGGCCTCATCGAGGAAGATTTGGAAGGTGGGGGAGGCCCTAAAGAACGACAATGGATTCTCAAGATCAACCCAGAAACCATTGTTACCGTTGAGCACATCTGTCAATTTTTCACCCTTTGGATGCTGCTTCAGGAGATCCATCTTGATGGACTTGTTGAGGATGACATTGTCTGGAAGCATACTCTCAGTGGCCACTACTCGGCGGCTTCCGCCTACGAAGCGCAATTCCTCGTCATGGTCCTCTCTCCCATGGACCAAATGGTGTGGAAGGTTTGGGCACCGTCAAAGGTCAAGTTTTTTGCTTCGTTGGCAATTCAAGATCGAATATGGACTGCCGATAGGTTGGCTAAAAGGGGACGGCCAAACTGCGGCCTTTGCCCCCTTTGTGGGAGGGTGCAAGAATGTGGACCCCACCTCTTCTACAAATGCCGTTACTCTCTTCAGTTGTGGAACTTGGTCATCAAGAAATTTCGCCTTGAGGATTGGGACACCTCCACTTGTCATATGGAGGACAATGTTGAGGATTGGTGGGCAAGCCGAACCGGTGCTCACACGCGTGATAGGAAGGCAATGGCCTCTCTCACCATGCTAGTTTCGTGGTCCATATGGAATGAGCAGAATGCACGGGTATTTCGGCACAAGAGCGCGCCCCCACCGATCTTGCTAAACATCATCTTGGGGGAGGCGAAACTTTGGGTCATCGCCGGGGCAAAGAAGTTAGGGTCAATTGTATTGCGAGAGTAATCATTCCTGTCGCTTTTTGGGTGAATTGTAACAAATTTTATCCTCCTTCTGAATTAATATATGAGACAAATCTTTTGCCTCGGTTTAAAAAAAATAAAAAATTTAACAACGCCCTCGACGCTGTTATGGCCGAATCAAGTGCAGCAAGAGATGGGCTTGCTAGACCAGCAGATGGGGCACCATAAAAATCATACTTCAATCTGATTGTGCTCATCAAGTTATCGGAACTTTACATGATAGTGGATTCTCATCAACAACAAGTTCTGCAGTACGGTTCTGATGATGCTAGTTTTGAATTCTGTCCAAGAGAAGCCAATTTGGATGCCCATGAGAAGCCAATTTGGATGCTAGGTCTTCTAGTAATTCTGCAAATATTGTATTCTGGGTCGATGAACCCATACTTCTCTTTTGAACGGTGTAACTATTATTGCCAATCAATAAAGCTAGCCGGATGGCTTCCCGTAAAAAAAGGACAACATTGAGATATTTATTATCGTTTCATAAGGATATAAGCAACATTAAGTTGCCATTTTTCTTCAATACTATCTCCATGTTCACTGTTCAGTACAAGATCTCCGAACATAGGCTGCTCAGCAACTAGAATTTTAGAATCTATACATTCCAACACAATCTTATTCCATACCCCCTCCGTCCGAAAAAGCCTGTCCCCCAAATAAATGTATTTAACATCAAATTAGTGCTAGATACATCCATTTAAGGGACAAGCTTGGGACAAGTTTTTTCGAACGGAGGGAGTACCACATTAGAAAGGAGTTCACCTTCGAAGGTCCCCTTTGTATTCTGTTAACCAGGAGTACACTTTATTGAAGCCTATCTCTGACATTTATTTGAGTATGTCGGTCCACCAGCTTTATATTTCAGTTTAGAAAAGACAACTTTCACAATCTAAAACAAGCTCATACACTATCTTTTTAGTTTTTACTCGGTTCTTAGTTACCCACCTCCTCGCCAACTTCGTTCTTATTATGTGCTTCCTCTCCAGAAAGCTTGTCCAGGAAGGACAGTATCTCAGAGTTCACCCTCTCGGCCTGCTCTTGCTGGAGGAAATGGTGTCCTTCAATGATGGAAACCTCAAGATCAGGAACATTGGACTTGAAACCCCCGCTCTCGATGTAGCGCTTGACTCCAAAGGACTCGACACCGATGTCCTTCTCACCCCCGATGAACTTCGCAGGCACCATGATCTTTGCACCATGCCAGGGCGCACTAAGCTTCCAGTTCCTGTGTTTGACGTGAACTCGTGCGTATGAGCTACATAAAATGGAAATCATAGGAAGAATGTAAGCAATGAAGTTTACGTGTCCATGGCGCGGTAGTAGTTGAGGGGTCCTGTGAAGCCAGACTTCTGAAACTTCTCGGCATACTGTCCCAGTTCTTCCTCCGACATCCAAGGAAGTGGGGATGATGATGCCTCAAAAAAATCTATGACCTCTACTCCAGGAGGGGCAGCAAGGTCATCTAATTGAAGGGAGTAGAACTTCTTTAGGACAGTTGCGACATCGTACCGAGCAAATGCCTTTTCAGCTCTTCCAGGCTCCTGCAGGGATGAGCTTTAAATAAGGCGAAGTTGGTATGCAGATCATGACTGCAACTACAAGGCAAATATATGCTCATCTTAGCGATAATTCAACCCAGAGCCCGGTGGACAGTACCGCGATTTAAAAAGAAAAAAAGTTCGAAAAATTCCAATTTTTTTTGTGGTGCAAGATGCTCCTGTGCGTGAACTCCTTGCAAAATTTTGTGAAGTTTGGACATTTCAGGAGCTCGTCCAAAATTTGTCTTTTTTGCCACGAGCTCTAACTTCACAAAATTTTGCACGGAGTTCACGCACAGAAGCATCTTGCACCACAAAAAACATTGATTTTTTTAACCTTTTCCCCTTTCAAAACGCTGTACTGTTCATGTCTGGGCTCATCTGAGTGCGGGCACCAAATCGCCGCGCTCTCATCTTGGTGCCATCCTGGACCTTAGACTGTAGTTTTGGACCCACAAAAATAATCTTAGCGTTTGTGTCCTGATTATAGAATGTTACCCTGGCAAAATGTTAATAGATGATGTATTTGTTCTAATTTTCAGAAAACAATTTGGATCATAATTTAGATGCATAATATCGGTTAATAAATCTATGCTTCTTCAGCATAGAAGTTCAAAGATTCAAACCAATTAGCCCCCTCGTATCAGCATCTGCTTCATAATTTTTCCTTTGAACATTTGCTTCAGTTTGTATGTGATTAATTTCCATTTCAGTATTTCACACAACCAATTCACTGCTTCCATGCTGTATCAGGTCCCCCCCATGGCATTGGCAAGAAGAAGAATGAATGCTGAAATTAAGTCAGAATACACCTGGAACAAGGATCACAGCACCTGGAACTGCGTGATGTAGAACCCATCGCCGCGCGCGGCGAACATCTCCGCCATCGGACGAGGGGAGCGGGGGAAGAACGGGATCCCCAGCGCGACGACGGCGCGCACCCGGTCCGGCCGGAACAGGCAGAAGTGCCACGCCACCTGCGCGCCCCAGTCGTGCCCCACCACCACCACCTGCGCCGGCGCCGGCGTCAGTGCGTCACTCGCGGCGGCCAAGGAAAAAGAAACCAAGAGGTACGCACCTTTGGGAGGCGGAGGTGGTCGAGGAGCGCGACGACGTCGCCGACGACGTGGAGCATGGTGTAGGCGGCGGGGTCCGCGGGGGCGTCGGAGTCGCCGTAGCCGCGGAGGTCGGGGGCGAGGGCGCGGAAGCCGCGGGCGGCGAGAGCGGCCATCTGGTGGCGCCAGGAGAGCCAGAGCTCCGGGAAGCCGTGGAGGAGGAGCACCGCCGGGCCGTCGGCGGGGCCCTGCTCGGCGACGTGGAGGGAGACGCCGTTGACGTCGGCGTTCCAGTGCCGCACCTCGCCTGCACCGCCGGACTCCATGGTTGGGTTGACTCTCACTCGCCTCGCCGGCCGAGCGTGCTTTGTCGGACTCGGCTTCAGTGTTTTTGTTTTTTCGAGGGACGGCTTCGGTGGTTTTGAAGAGCAAAGTCACCGAGCGATCTGTCATTTGTGGAGTCAGACTGACATAAGCAATGAGGTCAGCTTCAGCGACTGTGAGAGCACAGCCACCGAGCAATCTGCCGTTCATTCTACATCAAACGCACAGGATCCACTCAAGGAAAATGAAAAAAGGAAAACGCCGAGACGTGCAGTCTCGAGCTTTCAGGTGACATGAATAGCAGAATCGTTGCACTGGACACTTTCCAGTTTGAAGATTTCACAATAATTTTTCGGAAATGATAAATCCTAAACATCCGGATTTTAAGCATGACAACAAAACGTTTTTCATGATAATTTTAGTTCACGCGAGATTGATAAAACATGACAATTATCTGACAGAAAAACAAACAGAGACAAAATTGCCATATTTTAATAACTAAAGTTGTCACCTCGTTTCAACTAAAATTGCCATGAAAAAACGTTCAGGATGACATGCTTAAAATCCGAACATTCAGGATTTACTGGGGTCCTAATTCTTTTTGATCTCTTACTGAATAAAGAAGGCAACAATTGAACTTTGATTACAAAAGGAAAAAACTGACCCCGTTACAGAAGAAGAAATAATAGCACACCACTTAAATTTAAAAGCACTTAACATTGAAAGTAGCATTATGTACTCCCTCCGTTCGAAAATACTTGTTATCAAAATGGATAAAAAGAGATGTATCTAGAACTAAAATACGTTTACATACACTAGCTGAATGCCCTGCGTTGCCACGGAATAAAAAAAGTTTACACCAAAATGTATGTCGTTCTTGATGGCATGTGGTTTCCATTTATACATCGATAAGATGCAATTCTCAGTCACTTCTTACATCATTAACAATTGTGATGTCTCCTTAGCAACATCTTAGCATGTCCCCTCGTACCCATCAACTTCCATTTTCTTAAACTCCCGTCTCTAGCATTGCTATTGCTTAAAAGGGATATCATCTAGCGAGACATAACATCATGGTCTATCTCTAATTCACAATGCAAACACTTCTCGTCTATCACCTGAAATAATGGTAAGTCAATGACAATGACAATGTCTCCTTAGAACAACTTTAGCCCGATCCCTCACACCCACCGACTTCCATTCTCTTTAAACCCCTTGATCTAGCATTGGCATTTCTTAAAAGGGCTACCATCTATGGAGAGATACCATCATGTTGTACCTCTGATTTAAAATCAGAACACTTATCATCTGTCGTGGGAGATAATGATAGTCCAGTGACAATGACAATGTCCCCTTATTCTTCAATGACAACAAAGAAACACTTTTGTACTCGTGAGAAACATAAACAGAAATACGGTTCTGAGAAAATTAAACTAAAACAACAACATGATTAACTAATCTGGCCCTTTCCTTAAAATTCTCCTATTTATTGTGTCGCATGGTGACTTGCGGTGTACAAATTTAACTATAATAGATAGTTAGTGAGAACACTTAAACGAAGTCTCTTCGCTGGACGTCTCACTCACTACTCCCCACGACCATTGAAAAAACACATGGAAGCAAGCCCCCTCAAGCAGCTCTGTCGGTGAGGTCTGCCATATCTAAGAAGATCAAGGGAAAAGCTAGACAATCCTCCATCGCCGATCCCTTTCTCATCCTCCTTCGGCACCCCTCGTAAGTTGGGCCCGCCGACAACATCAAAACGGAGATGACAAGCTAATACTTGTTTTCCCATCGTCCTTCCTACTGGCCAGGAATTTTTCCTCTCCACCTGCTTCCCCACCGTTTGTTGTTGTAGACCCCTAACTCCAATGAACTCTTTAGACATTGGAACAAATACCAATATTTATTCCCCTATTACTTTATAAATATCACTACACAACTAAACGTTTCAGATTACTATCCCTAGGCAAAGTAAAATTTTGATCTAAATGCAACATTTGTACGATTAATGTCTCAAATCCAAATGAAGGACCAGTTCACATCTTTTGAAACTTACAGAAATTGCGGTTTGACCATATCTTGCCCCTCTATTTTTAACAGATAAATAAGAAAAGCCTCTAGTAATTTAGAAACAGCATGCTCTTGATTATCCATGCTTCCCTAGTATTTTCAACTGTTCCAACGAAATGTACAATGTATTTTTACTTGTTTTTGGTTGTACAACAGTACAATATTACAGTGCCCTCAAACAGTACAATATTACACGCCCCATCCAAACTTTGCTAATCCTATCAGCCTGGGCGATGACCAAAAGATCATGGGCTGGTTTGTTATATCCTCTACCCACTTTCCAAATTTGCAAGATGCAAAGTGGCTGTGACGTGGACCTGGTTTCTCTGCACACTGCATGGATCCTGTACGCAGCATCCTGGTCAATGTTAACTTTGGTGATTACTACATAACAATCAGATCCAGACATTATAGAAAGTATCAGCAATGCATACCAACCTAGATCTATGCATCAAGCATTATATCCCTGAGCCGATCAGCAAAACCATATATTTTGAAAAGCTGAAATTATTTAGTGCAATCGTAGTGTGTTCTTTTAAATATCGTCCGACACACTAATCCAAGACTTTTGTTGATACCTCCTTTCATTTCTCACACTAAACGACTAAAACATATAAGCAAAATACAAATAATTACTCAACCTTTTGCATGTATACATTGTTTTGTTCTCATATTTTCATTGCTCGTCTAACGATGCAATGGTTCTTGAACCCAAACATTATATCCAAATCATAATATGAATAAAAATGGAATGAAATGTACCAGAATTAATTCTAGGTCGTAAATAAGAATTAGTAAATGTGTTGTGCACAAACATCATATCAAGTTGCATACAAGAAAAATTCTTCATAAATATGAAAATCCAGGTTTCGTCACTTATCAGGGTATCGTCTTGAATGCACTGTGTTTCTTTATATCAGTGTCAGAACAACCTTCAACCAAACAGTGCACATTGTAAGGCATAAATAAAGAACCGAGTTTCCCAATGTGTTTTGAGTTTTCCAATCAAACTTCAGTCATAAGCTTCTCTCCATTATGGCTAAATGTAGCCACCAGAAGATTGCAATTCATAATCTTCTGACACTCAAGAAAATCACAGCCCTGACCACTTGCAGTCCTTATCCACTTGGGGCAAGATATTGGATTAGTGTGTCGGATCATATTTTTAAAAACGCACTACAGTGGACACTACCTGTGTCCACTTGCAGTCCATGCGGTCGACACTACCTGTCCACTGGTAAGGTGTGCATGCAAAAACGTGTCAGACGCCGTCCTCGCACACTCTTAGTCCCGGTGTTCCTGGGATAATGAGGCCCTAACAGGACAAGTTTTTGCATGACCGTCAGATTGCATCACCTGCCACGATATTGTGGTTACATACCTGGCAACAAATAAGGGTATGAGTGAACAAGGTTTTATTGAAGCGATTAAGAAATAGAACAACAGAAGCAATGGTCCCTTTAATCGACCAGAAAAGCTAAATAGAAACCTCAATGATTTTTTGTAAAGTAAGGCAGGAGCGCTGCCCATTCTATTAGCAGGAAAGAAAAGGTCTTGGTTACTTAGCCTAGATCATCACTAATAACCCTGACAACATTTAACAAATATGAACACCTGACATGCAATGCAATGCTGGTCGGCTTTGTTTCTAACTCCGTTTCTCCTCCAGGGAATCGACATCCTTTAGTTTCTGTATATTGCCGAAGGCTCTTTCTTTTAGTACTGACACCTGAGACACACCTTAGTTTTTATCTCCAATTTGCAACTTGGCATAGAAATTGAATAAGCCTAAAAAATCAAGAATTACAACATCATGATGTCTATTGATCAATCTAGGCACTCTAAAAATCTACAAAAAAATCTGCTACCTTAACTGTGTAATCACCTAAATAAAAACATTGCTTTGTTGCTAGGATAATCCTGCTAGTACAACCATAGCTATTAGGATAATCACCTTGCTGACCAACCTTCGTGAGGTCCTTCCTGAATCTGGTCTGCTATAAAATATTAAAATATACCCTTATGTTCATAATATTCAGAACTTTCAAGTGGAAAAAACTCCTAGCATTTGCTGAATAAAACAAAACCTGGCATACAAGAACGTTCATGCTTCTAGGACTGAAGGGATATATACCATAGGTATGAATTTATGTAATTTCTTTCGAAACATGTGTCAATTCAACACAGCTTATGCAGACACATCTTGAACATTTCACAGATTAGCCTAAATAAAAACATCCATCACAACAGTGTGATAATTAATGTTCTGTCATGAAGTTCAGATAGCAAGAAAACAATGTATCATATCCATATTAGCTCAAGACAAATGCAGAAATAAGGAGAATAGCTTCAGGTGAGGAGTTAAAGTACAATATTAAGATATGCTTCACATACGTATTCTAGATGCAGCCGTTGACCATGAAGGTATGGAATTTTTGTTGAGTCATAAATATTATTGGTGGAAGGAAGAAGAGAGCATGAAGGCACGCTGATGTTGCAATGAACCGGACCCTTTAACAGATAACATCAATGAGCACTTGAGCATAGAAATTGAATGTGAAATCTTGCCATAAATAACGTAGCAGAAAATAAGGCAACCAATTTGACCAGTCCAAATCGACCACGAACAAGCCTGAAATTGTTGAACCTAGATAACCTGGCAAAAGAGGATTACAAGGGCAACGGTGTTGGGCAGAAATTAAAGATGGAAGCGCTTCATTAAGAAAAGATGAGAAGGGTCCCATCGCCTCCTATCTTGCTGCAACCGCATGCACGGGCCTTCCCACTAAGAAAAGGCCCCTGTCGGTGTCAAAACCGGCGGATCTCGGGTAGGGGGTCCCGAACTGTACGTCTAGGCCGGATGGTAACAGGAGGCAAGGAACACGATGTTTTACCCAGGTTTGGGCCCTCTTGATGGAGGTAAAACCCTACGTCCTGCTTGATTAATATTGATGATATGGGTAGTACAAGAGTAGATCTACCACGAGATCAAGGAGGCTAAGCCCTAGAAGCTAGCCTATGGTATGATTGTTGTATGATGAAGTTGTCCTACAGACTAAAACCCTCTGGTTTATATAGACACCAGAGAGGGTTAGGGTTACACAAAGTCGGTTACAATGGTAGGAGATCTTGAATATCCGCATCGCCAAGCTTGCCTTCCACGCCAAGGAAAGTCCCATTCGGACACGGGACGAAGTCTTCAATCTTGTATCTTCATAGTCCTGGAGTCCGGCTGAAGGTATAGTCCGGCTATCCGAACACCCCCTAATCCAGGACTCCCTCAGTAGCCCCTGAACCAGGCTTCAATGACGACGAGTCCGGCGCGTAGATTGTCTTCGGCATTGCAAGGCGGGTTCCTCTCCAAATTCTTCATAAAAGTTTGTAAACACCAAGAGTAGTGTCCGGCTCTGCAAAATAAGTTTCCACGTATTGCCACAGAGAGAATAATATTAACACAAATCTAATCTGCTGACGTATTCCGCAGCGTGACATCACACTACGACCAAGCCTTTATTCGAATCGTTTTTACTTTTCCACCTCAGTGTGTTTTGCGAGGCGGTTTTCTTGGCACGTCTTGTCAAAGCAGAGATCGTGTCCCCCATTTATGGGATTCTCATCAATACGGACGTGGGTAACCCAACCGCGCCATCTATCATGGCGCTTGGGAGGCAAGCGAGTTTTACTAGGCTGGTGGGGACGCATAGCCGGATCCGCTCATATAAGGGGATAAGGATCCACCTTTTTACCTATGCCTTCTTCCTCCTTTGCCTATCCATCTTCTGCGCACCCGAGCTCCAGCGCCCAAGCCCGCACTTCCTACCTCAACCTTCCCCAACAATGTCCGGAGCGGGAGGCAAGTGGATGGTCTCCTCCGTCACGGAGGGCCATGTCAAAAGGTTAAGGAAGGCCGGATACCTGTCCAAAGACATCGCGCACCGGCTTCCTGAGGAGGGGCAGCTTCTCCCCACCCCAAGGCCCCATGAGAGGGTAGTATTTCTTCCCCACTTCCTCCGCGGACTGGGTTTTCCTCTCCACCCATTTGTCCGTGGGCTCATGTTCTACTACGGCCTAGATTTCCACGATCTGGCCCCGAACTTCATCCTCAATATCTCGGCGTTTATCGTCGTGTGCAAGACTTTCCTCTGCATCCACCCCCATTTCGGCCTCTGGCTCAAGACTTTCAACGTCAAGACAAAGGTGGTCCGCGGCAACCAGGCGGAGTGCGGAGGTGCCATGGCGGGCAAAATAGCCAACGACCTATGGCTCGAGGGCTCCTTTGTGGAGACCTTGAAGGGGTGGCAGTCAGGGTGGTTTTACATCACCGAGCCACGCGATCCGAAGTGGATCGCAGCCCCTGAATTCCGACCCGGACCCCCTATGCGGCTCACGTCCTGGAAGGAGACGGGCTTGTCGTGGGGCGACGAAGAAGAGGTGACCGGACTGCAAAAATGCATCCAGTCCCTGGTGAACAAACAACTCAAGCTTGTCAACGTAGTCCAGGCCATGCTCGTCCGCCGAATCCTTCCGTGTCAAGAACGGGACTTCAATTTGTGGGAGTTCAACCCGGCGCAACATCGAACTCTGAGCATGCTCTTCGACACGACGTACGAAGATGTCTGGAAGGGGCTAACCAAAGGCGCCGAGGCTCCCACATCCGCCTCCGAAGACCGCGGATTCAGCTCGCAGCGTCTTGCCGGCGAGGTAAAATATTTTCATCTTTTACAGGATGTTAAGTTTTCTTCATAGTTTGACTCTATGCGGGATCTAAACTCCCTCACCTTTGACAGGATTGGCAGGCGAAGTCCAGGATGATTAACTGTCCAGCTCTCTTGCCCGAAGACCCAGCCCCTGCTCTCCTAGTGAAGCTGCTGGTTCCGGCACCTTATGTGGTGTCGGAGAAGAAGGCCAAGAAGAAGAAGGCCACGGGGACTCGAAAGAGTTCCCGACATATGGTGGTGTCGGACTCGTCGTCCGATGAGTCCGAGACGCACTCCTCCCGCGAAGACGAGGAGGAGGAAGAAGAAACCTCTCCCCCTCCAGTGGGGGAGGAAAAAAGAGGAAGGCCACCCCAGTAGGGGAGGCCGAGGGGTCCAAGAAGAGGAAAACCCCTCCGCCGGACTACGCCCCCGACGCCGACGAGGACGAAGAGGAGTGGCCGGACAGGGCCAAGCGTCCGGCAAAACCGTAAGTGTTCAAATACCAGAGTAACTCATGATATTCCTTTCGTTGCACAACTTTCCCTAATGTCGAATATAATCATGCAGCCCACCCAAGGACGGGCTCGGAGTCGTCGAGCGGCTCCCTGGATTCATCGGACGTGAATTCAGTTCCGCCTGCTGCCTCCCCCTATGCTGCGGATGACGCCGAAGTGGCATCGCGACAAGCTCCGGGGCAAGAGGAGGTGGTTTAGGAGGAGCCGCGAGGCGACCTCCCGGACTCCAGGAGTAAAGGGGACGAGACCCCCCAGGGCTCCAAGTCAGGCTTTAAGCCGGACACCGCGCCGGAATCATCAACGGTTCCGGACCGCGACAGGCGAACTCCTGCCAAGAGGAGCAAGCCTATTGAGCCGGCGTCCTCCATCCAACCGGAGGCGCCGGACAATCTGCTGGAGGTGCTTAAGGGCGCCTCCATCGGCAAGGAGCATCGTACCATCATGAGTACGGTGATCCAGAAGGTTCGGTCCGCCCAAAGCGGACTTACTGAAGCTTGTGCTAGCCTTCTAACATGCTTCGAGGTAAGTAAAAATATGTAAAAATATTACCGCATAGACAGTAGCCCCTGATGCTCTGTTTGGCGTTCGGAAAGAAAAGCCGAATAGAGGATCTATTAAATATCGCAGGAGTCTAACTAGAAAGAGTCAATATACGTATGCAGGCTTCGCTGCTGGCCACCGCCGCACTGACTGCGGAGGTGGGTGCCCTGAAGCAGGGCCTCGAGCGGACCGAGCAAGAGCTCGGCCTTGCCAAACGGCAGCTCGAGGAGAAAGAAGGTAAGAGATACCTTATAGAAAAAATGCCTATAAGAAGACGCAATTGCAAAAAATGACAGGAGTATACTGCTTATTGTAGGGGCCACAACTGAGGTGGCGACCCTTAAGCAGGCGCTGTCCGAGGCCAAGAAGAGAGCGGCCACGGAGCGCACCGAGCGGGAGAAATTTGAGGCGCAGGTCGGCGAGGTGCAGCAAGAGCTTCAGGCTCTCATGAAAAAGCATGAGAGTTTGGAGCTCGACTCGAAGACGCGAGCATCCGAGCTTGCTGCGGCCCTTAAAACTGCCAAATCTGCCAAGGCCGAAACCCAGAAGGCCCTCCAGGAATTGGATGCGGTGAAGAAGATAGCGGCGGGTAAGGCATTCTCTATGCAAAGCAGACATATAAAAGTAAACTACTTGTTACTTACCCGAATCTGGAGCTCTCCAGGGGCATTCACAGATCTTCCCTGCAGCGTATCCGATGCCGCCGCATTCTATCGAGCCAAGGAAGGCAGCTCGACGGAGAAGGTGTTCTGGTCTCAGTACGCTGAGGCCGGACACCTTGTGCCCTTGAGCGACCAGCTGAAGCAGCTGGTCGAGCTCCACAAGGCGGCCGAACAGGCCCTGAAGGGCTTCATAGTTCGGCTGTGGCCTGGAGAGGCCCTGCCTGGGAGCTACTTCGGACTGGTGCGGCGGCTGGTGGAGGCTTGTCCAAGGCTTGAAGTCATCAAGCGCTCCGTCTGCATCGAAGGTGCCCGTAGGGCCCTTGCCCGTGCAAAGGTGCACTGGGGTAATCTGGACGGCGAGAAGCTTGTGAGGGACAGACCGCCGCCGGGGAAGGAGCATCGCAAGCACGAGAACTATTACAAGGATGTTCTGGCTGGTGCCCGCCTTATGGCGGATGAATGTACCATGGATGTAATTTTTGAATGAACTCGCTCGTGTTATCCTGTGCGCTGAAAACTTGTTCATATGCGCTAAGCAATGCTTGAATTTAAATATTACTTTCCGTGCAGCCGTTTATCAAAAAATTGAGAGATGGCCAGTCGTTGACTTCTGCCCCCATGCCACTAGTGCTGGGGTGTTCGGGATAAACCTGAGCGCTCTTTTTCCCATGATTGGGTCCGTCGAGGGAGGCGCTCAGCACAACGAACAAGGCAATCGGACTATAATGCTTGAATACTCTCACTTAGCCATAGAACTCTATAATTTTAAATTTCGGCAAAGCCCCTAGTATTCGGAAGACCGAGTTCGGGGCGCTATCCACGCCTTGGCCGGACAAAGCCGGTTCCTCGCTCGAAGCGGCATAAGTCTTTAAGGACTCGAAAAACCTCTCGAACAGCGACCGGTCTCTCGCCTCATCATGACAGTCAGTTTTAGCTTTCTCTACTGAGGTGCTCAGCCCAGCTCAACTGGGGCACAATCGCAGTAGTTCTCCTAGTGCTACCTTAGCCGATATAGCGGAACGTAAGGCACCAAAACATAGGAGCCGGGCAAACCCAACTATTGACCCAAATCATGATTCGGAGCCGATGCATATAGTGCTATAAGTTCGGGGTGCCGCACTTGTGAAAGTGTACGGACTTCTCACGCCATATTGATGGGTACTGAAGCCCCTGGCGTATTTTGCCGTACCAAAGTGTACGGATGCAGCATGTTATTAATAAACATATATATAAAAAGGGGATAATGCAAAAAATAGACAAAAAGCTATGCATTGTTTATAGAAAGGCTGCTATGAAAGCGGAATGATACAAATAGTGCGATAAGCAAAAGAAATTGGACTATTTAACATGTCCTGGCCAGGGGCAGGCCGCGAAATTGTATTAAAAAACAGGTATACTGCTCGCAATAGAGACCACCTAGGAGTTCCATAATGCGGCGTGGCTTGTCTGCTTTCCTGGATCTTGCATCGTTTGTGCGGCAGTTGAATTGCCGAACGGGTCATCCGAAGTATGGAGTCCTGAGAGTAAGAGAAAAAAAGAAAAAAAAGAATCCGGCAGCCCCTGGTTCGGTTTAAGCCGTATTTCGGGCGTGCCGTGATAGTGCCCCTTCCCCTGTGCCCATGGTATTTCAAGAGCGTAGTTATGTACGCGAAGCACTGGTTTCACTATATCGCGAGGGCTAGTGTTGGGGCCGCATTGCTACGCTAGCTCAAAACGTGCCAGGCGGTCTTGTTGTAGGGTACTCCGGGCGCGCTTGGCAGTGTCCGGCTTTTTGAAGGCCGAACTGGAGAACTGCCTAGAGAGGCTACTTTGTACTTCTGCTGTGAGCGCTGCCGTGTGCTCCTCCGTTCGGAGGGAGCGTTCGGTGTTCCCATTGACCGTGATTACTCCTCTAGGGCCCGGCATCTTGAGCTTGAGGTATGCATAGTGCGGTACCGTGTTGAATTTTGCAAATGCGGCTCGCCCGAGCAGTGCGTGATAGCCACTACGGAACGAGACTATGTCAAAGATCAACTCCTCGCTTCAGAAGTTATCCGGAGATCCGAAGACCACTTCCAGTGTGACTGAGCCTGTACAGTTGGCTTCTACACCTGGTATGACGCCTTTAAAGGTCGTTTTGGTGGGCTTGATCCTCGAGGGATCTATGCCCATTTTTCACACTGTATCCCTGTATCCTGGTAAAGCAGGTTCAGGCTGCTGCCGCCGTCCATGAGGACTCTTGTGAGATGAAATCTATCAATGATTGGGTCTAGAACCAATGCGGCGAAGCCGCCGTGGTGGATGCTAGTGGGGTGGTCCCTTCGATCAAAGGTGATCGGGCATGAGGACCATGGGTTGAACTTTGGGGCAACTGGCTCTATCGCATATACGTCCCGTAACGCACGCTTCCGCTCCCTCTTGGGGATGTGGGTTGATATCATGTTCACCGTCCGCACTTGCGTGGGAAATCCCTTCTGTCCACTGTTGTTTGGCGGCCTGGGCTCCTCCTCGTCGTCGCTATGCAGCCCCTTGTCTTTGTTTTCGGCTCTTAACTTGCCTGCCTGCTTGAACACCCAACAGTCCCTGTTGGTGTGATTGGCTGGCTTTTCGGGGGTGCCATGTATCTGGCACAAGCGGTCGAGTATTCGGTCCAAACTGGACGGGCCCTGAGTATTTCTTTTGAATGGCTTTTTCCGTTGACCGGATTTGTAGCCTCGGAATCCGACATTAACTGCCGTATCCTCGTTGCTGTCGCTGTTAACGCGACGCTTTTGTTTGTTCCGACGCGACCTGTCGCTTTTGTCCTTGGTATTCGAATTACCAGGGTTCTTGGTTAAATTGTTGCTGCGAGCTAGCCAGCTATCTTCTCCCGCACAAAAGTGGGTCATGAGTGTCGTGAGGGCTGCCATAGATTCTGGCTTTTCCTGTCCCAGGTGCCGGGCAAGCCACTCGTCACGGATATTATGCTTGAAGGCCGCTAAGGCCTCTGCGTCCGGACAGTCGACTATCTGGTTTTTCTTTGTTAGGAACCGTGTCCAGAATTTCCTGGCCGATTCCTCTGGCTGCTGAATTATGTGGCTTAGGTCATCGGCGTCCGGTGGTCGCACATAAGTGCCCTGGAAGTTGTCAAGGAATGCGGCTTCTAGGTCCTCCCAAGAACCGATTGAGTCTGCTGGCCAGCTGTTAAGACAATGCCGGGCCGGTCCCTTAAGTTTGAGTGGGAGGAATTTGATGGCGTGTAGATCATCATCGCGGGCCATGTGGATATGAAGGAGATAATCCTCGATCCATACCGCAAGATCTGTTGTGCCATCGTATGATTCGATGTTTACGGGTTTGAAGCCCTCAGGGATTTTATGATCCATTACTTCATCTATGAAGCATAGCGGGTGTGCGGCGCCTCTGTATTGGGCTATATCACGATGCAGCTCGAAGGAGCTTTGTCGGTTGAGTTCGGCCCGGCCGGATTCATTGCGTCCGGAGTGATGATCACCGTCACGTGCCGTGGGGCGCCTGCACGATCCGTAGATCGATCTTGTTTGCCTTGCCTTGTCCTCCAGTATGTCGCGCAGGTCGGGTGCATTTTCCCGTGCCTTAGTATGCTTGACGCGGCGCCGGGGCATGGCTTGAGTGGAGGGCCGAGAGGTCTCTCTGTCGCGGCCATGAGGTGGCCGGTCGTCCATGTCATGCGTTGGTGATGTAGGTGCTTCCTCCTCTAGTCGGGGTAGTAGCCTGCGCTTTGGGTAACTCTTGGAGGGGCGTTCGAGTTCATACTCTTCGGCCGCAAGGACTTCAGTCCATTTGTCAGCTAGCAAATCCTGATCAGCTCTAAGCTGTTGCTGCTTTTTCTTGAGGCTGCTTGCCGTGGCCATAAGCCTGCGTTTAAAACGCTCTTGTTCGGCGAGATCCTCTGGCACGACGAACTCGTCGTCGTCGAGGCTTGCCTCGTCTTCGGAGGGAGGCGTATAATTATCGTCCTCAACCTCTTGGTCCGCCGCCCTCTCGCGAGGGCTGGCTTCTCTGTCCTCCTGTGCCGAATCTTGCCGGAGGGGGTGTTCTTCGGCGCTATCCGGAGTAGTATTATCTCCCGTGCCGGAATCACCGTTTTGCCTTGGCCGGATTTAGAGCGGCGCCACTGACGCCGGCGCTTGGGCTGTTTCTTAGAGGTATCGTCCTCCGCTGTTCCATCGCCATCTCCATCCTTTGGAGTGTCCACCATATATATGTCATATGACGAGGTGGCCTTCCAGCGCCCTACAGGTGTTGGTTCTTGTTCGTTTCCTGCATCGTCGTCCATGCTGTCGATGTCTTCGGAGTTGAAGTCAAGCATGTCGGTTAAGTCGTCGATAGTGGCTACGAAGTGGGTGGTGGGTGGGTTTTGAATTTCTTCATCGTCCGTATCCCAACCTTGCTGATCGTAGTCCGGCCAGGGCTCTCCTGATAAAGAGAGAGACTTTAGAGAATTCAGGATGTCGCCGAAGGGTGAGTGCTGAAAGATGTCCGCGGCGGTGAACTCCATTATCGGCGCCCAATCGGATTCGATCGGCAGGGGCGCGGGGGGCTCGGAGTTCGGAGAGGAATCTGGCTCCTCGGAGTCACGGGCCATGCGGAGTACGGGGCTGGAGTTCGGCTCGATCGCCTCAGAGATCGCAGCCCCTGAGGCAGCGTCCAACCGCTGATCCTCGATCGGTGCAGTAGGCTCCGAATCAATGGTCGGAACCGATGCGTGTGTGGCCTCCAAGGCGCTGTTCGGTGGCAGAGCTATATCATGCCCATCGAGACAGTGCGGCGCGCTTGGCTGTGGCTCGAATCCGTCGAAGATCAAGTCCCCGCGGATGTCAGCCGTGTAGTTTAGGCTTCCAAACCTGACCTGATGGCCAGGGGCGTAGCTTTCGATCTGCTCAAGGTGGCCAAGCGAATTGGCCCGCAGTGCGAAGCCGCCGAAGACAAAGATCTGTCCGGGGAGAAAAGTCTCACCCTGGACTGCATCGTTGTTGATGATCGAAGGAGCCATCGGGCCTAAAAGCGGTGACATAGAGGAACTCTCAATAAAAGCACCAATGTCGGTGTCAAAACCGGCGGATCTCGGGTAGGGGGTCCCGAACTGTGCGTCTAGGCCGGATGGTAACATGAGGCAAGGAACATGATGTTTTACCCAGGTTCGGGCCCTCTTGATGGAGGTAAAATCCTACGTCCTGCTTGATTAATATTGATGATATGGGTAGTACAAGAATAGATCTACCACGAGATCAAGGAGGCTAAGCCCTAGAAGCTAGCCTATGGTATGATTGTTGTATGATGAAGTTGTCCTACGGACTAAAACCCTCCGGTTTATATAGACACTGGAGAGGGTTAGGGTTACACAAAGTCGGTTACAATGGTAGGAGATCTTGAATATCCGCATCGCCAAGCTTGCCTTCCACGCCAAGGAAAGTCCCATTCGGACACGGGACAAAGTCTTCAATCTTGTATCTTCATAGTCCTGGAGTCCGGCTGAAGGTATAGTCTGGCTATCCGAACACCCCCTAATCCAGGACTCCCTCAGCCCCAACGAGGCGTACCTGCGGAAGCGGCAACCTAGGTTTAGGGGTAGGATCCATCGCTGCGCCGAATCATTGGAGCTCAACCCAGATCGTGGTGGGCCAAACCTATTCTAGAACTGGTGAACGAACTACTCGCCGATGACGACAACGGGGAAGAGGCTGTGGGATCGGCTCAGAGCCCTACTGGTGGCAACTTCGCCTTCGAGCTAGCAAATCGGTGCCTCGCCGTCTCGCCTCCCGATGAAGTGGAGGTGGAGATCGCAGGAGGGGAGACGAACTGCTTGCCGACGACGACAACTGGGAAGAGGCTATGGGATCGGCTCGGAGCCCTGCCGGTGGCATCTTCGCCTTCGGGCTAGCAAATCGGTGCCTCGCTGTCTTGCCTCCCAATGAAGTGGAGGTGGAGATCGCACGAGGGGAGACATGCGTGCCTATTTTGGGGGCTGGGTTCGGCGGTTGTAAACGCTTAGGGGAGATTGCGTGCGTGGGTAAGTTGTTTCTTTTTTTTCTTTGGTTTAAATCACTTTAAACCGGACGTGGGAGTGGAACTTCTACTATGATAAAAAATCGGCGGGATGCGAGAGGGTGGAAGGATGTATCGATAGGGATGGGAGGGGAGGTCGAACCATCACGACATTCGATTCTCCTTTAATAGTAGAGATTCATTTTTATCCATTTTGATGACAAGTATTTCCGGACGGAGCAATATCATATAACACATAAGTTTTCAAGCACTTAACATCGGAAGTTTGTAGTACATACTTCAAAAAGTAATAAGTACAACCACCGTTTCAAATTAGTTGAATTAGATTTGTCTAGACATAGATGTATCTAACACTAAAACATGTCTAGATACATCCATATTTAGACAAATTCGAGTTAACTAATTCAGGACGAAGGGAGTACTACTTATGAACAATCATCCAAGTTTGTTACATAGCAGTTTCACTTGTGCCACTCATGAACAATCATTCAAGTATGTTGCATAAATAACCTAAAGAAACAACTTTGAACATCTTAGGGGTATTTTAGACATTTTACTCAAAAGACACACACCAAGCATCACGTTTACCAAACGGTAACACAGTTCACAACAACTTTGCGATAGCACAACCGCTTCGCACGGGTGACAACCTATGTTTGCTTTTCTGAAAGCCACGACCCAATCAAACACCCCCTTAGCTAGATAGTATGTTTTTGTGTTGGGGAACATAGTATTTCAAAAAAAATTCTACGATTATGCAAGATCTATCAAGGAGAAGCATAGCAACGAGCGGGGAGAGTGTGTCCACGTACCCTTGTAGACCGAAAGCAAAAGCGTTTAGTAATGCGGTTGATGTAGTCGAACGTCTCCGCGATCCAACCGATCAAGTACCGAACGCACGGCACCTCCACGATCCACACATGTTCAGCTCGGTGACGTCCCTCGAACTCTAGATCATCTAAGGCCGAGGGAGAGTTTCGTCAGCACGACGTCGACCAACGCAGGGCCTCACCTAAGCACTACAACAATATGACCGAGGTGGAAAACTGTGGAGGGGGGCACCGCACAGGGCTAAGAGATCAACCTGTGTGTCTATGAGGTGTTCCCTCCCCCGTATATAAAGGAGAGGAAGAGGGGGCCGGCCGGCCTCATGGGGTGCGCCCCAAGGGGGGGAATCCTAATCTTACTAGGAGTAGGTTCCCCCCTTTCCTAGTCCAACTAGGAGGGGGAAGGAAAGGGAAGAGGGAGAGAAGGAAAGGGGGGCCGGCCCCCTCCCCAATTCGGATTGGGCTTGGGGGGCGCACCCCTCCTCTTGGCCGCCTCCTCCTCTTTTCCATTAAAGCCCATGAAGGCCCATTAACCCCCCGGGGATTCCGGTAACCCCCCGGTACTCCGAAAAATGCCCGAACCTATTCGAAACCTTTCCGGTGTCCAAACTGTTGGGGAATGTAGTAATTTCAAAAAAATTCCTACGCACACGCAAGATCATGGTGATGCATAGCAACGAGAGGGAAGAGTATCGTCCACGTACCCTCGTAGACCGTAAGCGGAAGCGTTATGAGAACGCGGTTGATGTAGTCGAACGTCTTCACGATCCGACCGATCCAAGTACCGAACACACGGCACCTCCGAGTTCAGCACACGTTCAGCTTGGTGACGTCCCACGAACTCTGATCTAGCAGAGCTTCACGGGAGAGTTCCGTCAGCACGATGGCGTGTTGACGGTGATGATGTTGCTACCGACGCAGGGCTTCGCCTAAGCACCGCTACGATATGATCGAGGTGGATTATGGTGGAGGGGGCACCGCACACGGCTAAGGGATCAATGATCAACTTGTGTGTCTAGAGGTGCCCCTGCCCCTGTATATAAAGGAGCAAGGGGGGAGGCCGGCCGGCCCTCTATGGTGCGCCAGGAGGAGGAGTCCTCCTCCTAGTAGGAGTAGGACTCCCCTCTTTCCTACTCCTACTAGGAGGGGGAAAGGGAGAAGGAAAGGGGGGTGCCGCCCCCCCCCCCTCTCCTAGTCCAATTCGGACTAGAGGGGGAGGGGCGCGCGACCTGCCCTAGGCCAGCCCTCTCTCTCTCCACTAAGGCCCGTAAGGCCCATTATTTCTCCGGGGGGGGGGGGGTTCCGGTAACCCTCCGCACTCCGGTTTTCTCCGAAATCGCCCGGAACACTTCTGATGTCCGAATATAGTCGTCCAATATATCGATCTTTACATCTCGACCATTTCGAGACTCCTCGTCATGTCCATGATCATATCCGGGACTCTGAACTACCTTCGTTACATCAAAACACAAAAACTCATAATATCGATCGTCACCGAACTTTAAGCGTGCGGACCCTACGGGTTCGAGAACTATGTAGACATGACCGAGACACGTCTCTGGTCAGTAACAAATAGCGGAACTTGGATGTTCATATTGGCTCCCACATATTCTACGAATATCTTTATCGGTCAAACCGCATAATAGCATACGTTGTTCCGTTTGTCATCGGTATGTTACTTTCCCGAGATTCGATCGTCGGTATCTCAATACCTAGTTCAATCTCATTAACGACAAGTCTCTTTACTCGTTCTGTAATGCATCATCCTGCAACTAACTCATTAGTTACAATGCTTGCAAGGCTTATAGTGATGTGCATTACCGAGTGGGCCTAGAGATACCTCTCCGACAATCGGAGTGACAAATCCTAATCTTGATCTATGTCAACTCAACAAGTACCATTGGAGACACCTGTAGAGCATCTTTATAATCACCCAGTTACGTTGTGACGTTTGGTAGCACACAAAGTGTTCCTCCGATAATCTGGAGTTACATAATCTCATAGTCATAGGAACATGTATAAGTCATGAAGAAAGCAATAGCAGTAAACTAAAACGATCAAGTGCAAAGCTGACAAAATGGGTCAAGTCAATCACATCATTCTCATAATGATGTGATCCCGTTTATCAAATGACAACTCATGTCTATGGTTAGGAAACATAACCATCTTTGATCAACGAGCTAGTCAAGTAGAGGCATACTAGTGACAATCTGTTTGTCTATGTATTCACACATGTATTATGTTTTCGGTTAATACAATTCTAGCATGAATAATAAACATTTATCATGATATAAGGAAATAAATAATAACTTTATTATTGCCTCTAGGGCATATTTCCTTCAGTCTCCCACTTGCACTAGAGTCAATAATCTAGATTACATAGTAATGATTCTAACACCCATGGAGTCTTGGCGCTGATCATGTTTTGCTCGTGAGAGAGGCTTAGTCAACGGGTCTACAACATTCAGATCCATATGTATCTTGCAAATCTCTATGTCTCCCACCTGGACTTGATCACGGATGGGATTGAAGCATCTCTTGATGTGCTTGGTTCTCTTGTGAAATATGGATTCCTTTGCCAAGGCAATTGTACCAGTATTGTCACAAAAGATTTTCATTGGACCCGATGCACTAGGTATGACACCTAGGTCGGATATGAACTCCTTCATCCAGACTCCTTCATTTGCTGCTTCCGAAGCAGCAATGTACTCTGCTTCACACGTAGATCCCGACACAATGCTTTGTTTAGAACTGCTCCAACTGACAGCTCCACCGTTCAATATAAACACGTATCCGGTTTGCAATTTAGAATTGTCCGGATCAGTGTCAAAGCTTGCATCAACGTAACCATTTACGATGAGCTCTTTGTCACCTCCATAAATGAGAAACACATCCTTAGTCCTTTTCAGGTATTTCAGGATGTTCTTGACCGCTGTCCAGTGATCCACTCCTTGATTAATTTGGTACCTCCCTGCTAAACTAATAGCAAGGCACACATCAGGTTTGATACACAACATTGCATACATGATAGAGCCTATGGCTAATGCATAGGAAACATCTTTCATTTTCTCTCTATGTTCTGCAGTGGTCGGGCATTGAGTCTTACTCAACTTCACACCTTGTAACACAGGCAAGAATCCTTTATTTTCCTGATCCATTTTGAACTTCTTCAAAACTTTGTCAAGGTATGTGCTTTGTGAAAGTCCAATTAAGCGTCTTGATCTATCTCTATAGATCTTGATGCCCAATATGTAAGCAGATTCACCGAGGTCTTTCATTGAAAAACTCTTATTCAAGTATCCTTTTATGCTATCCAGAAATTCTATATCATTTCCAATTAACAATATGTCATCCACATATAATATTAGAAATGCTACAAAGCTCCCACTCACTTTCTTGTAAAATATAGGCTTCTCCAAAAGTCTGTATAAAACCATATGCTTTGATCACACTATCAAAACGTTTATTCCAACTCCGAGAGGCTTGCACCAGTCCATAAATGGATCGCTGGAGCTTGCACACTTTGTTAGCACCCTTTGGATCGATAAAACCTTCAGGTTGCATCATATACAACTCTTCTTCCAGAAATCCATTCAGGAATGCAGTCTTTACATCCATTTGCCAAATTTCATAATCATAAAAAGCGGAAAATAGCTAACATGATTCAGACGGACTTAAGCATCACTACGGGTGAGAAGGTCTCATCGTAGTCAACTCCTTGAACTTGTCGAAAACCTTTCGCAACAAGTCGAGCTTTGTAGATAGTAACATTACCATCAACGTCTGTCTTCTTCTTGAAGATCCATTTATTCTCGATGGCTTGCCGATCATCGGGCAAGTCAACCAAAGTCCACACTTTGTTCTCATACATGGATCCCATCTCAGATTTCATGGCCTCAAGCCATTTTGCGAAATCTGGGCTCATCATCGCTTCCTCATAGTTCGTAGGTTCGTCATGGTCTAGTAACATGACTTCCAGAACAGGATTACCGTACCACTCTGGTGCGGATCTTACTCTGGTTGACCTACGAGGTTCGGTAGTAATTAGATCTGAAGTTTCATGATCATCATCATTAATTTCCTCACTAATTGACGTAGGTGTCACAGAAACCGGTTTCTGTGATGAACTAATTTCCAATACGGGAGTAGGTACAGTTACCTCATCAAGTTCTACTTTCCTCCGACTCACTTCTTTCAAGAGAAACTCCTTCTCTAGAAAGGATCCATTCTTAGCAACAAAAGTCTTGCCTTCGGATCTGTGATAGAAGGTGTACCCAACTGTCTCTTTTGGGTATCATATGAAGACACATTTCTCCTATTTGGATTCGAGCTTATCAGGTTGAAGTTTTTTCACATAAGCATCGCAGCCCCAAACTTTACGAAACGACAACTTTGGTTTCTTGCCAAACCACAGTTCATAAGGAGTCGTCTCAACGGATTTAGATGGTGACCTATTTAACGTGAATGCAGCTGTCTCTAAAGCATAACCCCAAAATGATAGCGGTAAATCAGTAAGAGACATCATAGATCTCACCATATCTAGTAAAGTATGATTACGACGTTCGAACACACCATTACGCTGTGGTGTTCCGGGTGGAATGAGTTGCGAAAATATTCCACATTGTTTCAAATGAAGACCAAACTCATAACTCAAATATTCTCCTCCACGATCAAATCGTAGAAATTTTATTTTCTTGTTACGATGATTTTCCACTTCACTCTAAAATTCTTTGAACTTTTCAAATGTTTCAGACTTATGTTTCATCAAGTAGATATACCAATATCTTCTCAAATCATCTGTGAAGGTGAGAAAATAACGATACCCGCCGCGAGCCTCAATATTCATCGGGCCACATACATCAGTATGTATGATTTCCAACAAATATGTTGCTCGCTCCATAGTTTCGGAGAACGGCGTTTTAGTCATCTGGCCCATGAGGCATGGTTTGCAAGTACCAAGTGATTCATAATCAAGTGATTCCAAAAGTCCATCAGAATGGAGTTTCTTCATGCGCTGTATACCAATATGACCTAAACGGCAGTCCCACAAATAAGTTGTGCTATTATTGTCAACTCTGCATCTTTTAGCTTCAATACTATGAATATGTGTATCTCCACTATCGAGATTCAAAAAGAATAGACCACTCTTTAAGGGTGCATGACCATAAAAGATATTACTCATATAAATAGAACAACCATTATTCTCTGATTTAAATGAATAACCGCCTCGCATCAAACAAGATCCAGATATAATGTTCTGTTAGAAATATGCCCTAGAGGCAATAATAAAATGGTTATTATTATATTTCCTTGTTCATGATAATTGTCTATTGTTCATGCTATAATTGTGTTATCCGGAAATCGTAATACATGTGTGAATACATAGACCGCAACATGTCTCTAGTGAGCCTCTAGTTGACTAGCTCGTTGATCAATAGATGGTTATGGTTTCCTGACCATGGACATTGGATGTCATTGATAACGGGATCACATCGTTAGGAGAATGATGTGATGGACAAGACCCAATCCTAAGCCTAGCACAAGATCGTGTAGTTCATATGCTAAAGCTTTTCTAATGTATCTTTTCCTTAGATCATGAAATTGTGCAACTCCCGGATACTGTAGGAATGCTTTGGGTGTGCCAAACATCACAACGTAACTGGGTGGCTATAAAGGTGCACTACGGGTATCTCTGAAAGTATCTGTTGGGTTGGCACGAATCGAGACTAGGATTTGTCACTCCGTATGACGGAGAGGTATCTCTGGGCCCACTCGGTAAGACATCATCGTAATGAGCTCAATGTGACTAAGGGGTTGGTCATGGGATGATGTGTTACGAAATGAGTAAAGAGACTTACCATAACGAGATTGAACAAGGTATCGGTATACCGACGATCGAATCTTGGGAAAGTGCTATACCGGTAGACAAAGGGAATCGTATACGGGATTGATTGAATCCTTGACATCGTGGTTCACCCGATGAGATCATCGTGGAACATGTGGGAGCCAACATGGGTATCCAGATCCCGCTATTGGTTATTGGCCGGAGAGATGTCTCGGTCATGTCTGCATAGTTCCCGAACCCGTAGGGTCTACACACTTAAGGTTCGATGACGCTAGGGTTATAGGGAATAGATGTATGTGGTTACCGAATGTGGTTCGGACTCCCGGATGAGATCCCGGACGTCACAAGGAGTTCTGGAATGGTCCGGAGGTGAAGATTTATATATGGGAAGTCTAGTTTCAGTCACCGGAAAGGTTTCGGGGTTTATCGGTATTGTACCGGGACCACCGAAGGGGTTCCGGGGGTCCACCTGCCCCGGAGGACCTAATAGGCTGTAGTTGGGTGGGAACCAGCCCCTTAGTGGGTTGGTGCGCCCCCAAGGGCCCAAGGCGCCTAGGGTTGGAAACCCTAGGGGGCCGCTGCCCCCCGGGGGGCGGGCGCCCCCTAGTTGGAAACCCTTAGGGGGCCGCTGCCCCCCCGAGGGGCCGCCGCCCCCCTCTAGATGGATCTAGGGGGCCGACGCCCCCTCCCCTTCCCCTATATATAGTGGGGTTTTTGGGGCTGCCAGAGACACGAGTCTTCCTCTCTCTTGGCACAGCCCTACCCCTCTCCCTCCTCGTCTCTCGTGGTGCTTGGCGAAGCCCTGCTGGAGTGCCACGCTCCTCCTCCACCACCACGCCGTCGTGCTGCTGCTGGACGGAGTCTTCCCCATCCCCTCTCTCTCTCTGCTTGCTGGATCAAGGCGCGGGAGACGTCACCAGGCTGCACGTGTGTTGAACGCGGAGGCACCGTTGTTCGGTGCTTAGATCAGAATCGGCCGCGATCTGAATCGCTTCGTGTACGACTCCACCGACCGCGTTCTTGCAACGCTTCCGCATCGCGATCTTCAAAGGTATGAAGATGCACTCCCCTCTCATTGCTAGTAAACTCCATAGATTGATCTTGGTGATGCGTAGAATTTTTTTAATTTCTGCAATGATCCCCAACAGTGGCATCATGAGCTAGGTCTATGCGTAGTTTCTATGCACGAGTAGAACACAAATTGTTGTGGGTGTCGATTTTGCCAATTTACTTGACGTTACTAGTCTTATCTTGATTCGGCGGCATCGTGGGATGAAGCGGCCCAGACCGACCTTACACGTACGCTTACGTGAGACAGGTTCCACCGACTGACATGCACTAGTTGCATAAGGTGGCTAGCGGGTGTCTGTCTCTCCCACTTTAGTCGGATCGGATTCGATGAAAATGGTCCTTATGAAGGGTAAATAGAAATTGGCATATCACGTTGTGGTTTTGGCGTAGGTAAGAAATGTTCTTGCTAGAAACCTATAGCAGCCACGTAAAAATTTGCAACATTAATTAGAGGATGTCTAACTTGTTCTTGCAGCATATGTCGTGTGATGTGATATGGCCAAAAGGATGTGATGAATGATATATGTGATGTATGAGATTGATCATGTTCTTGTAATAGGAATCACGACTTGCATGTCGATGAGTATGACAACCGGCAGGAGCCATAGGAGTTGTCTTAATTTATTGTATGACCTGCGTGTCAATGAAAACGCCATGTAATTACTTTACTTTATTGCTAACCGTTAGCTATAGTAGTAGAAGTAATAGTTGGCGAGACTTCATGAAGACACGATGATGGAGATCATGGTGTCATGCCGGTGAGGATGATGATCATGGAGCCCCGAAGATGGAGATCAAAAGGAGCAAAATGATATTGGCCATATCATGTCACTATTTGATTGCATGTGATGTTTATCATGTTTTTACATCTTATTTGCTTAGAACGATGGTCGCATAAATAAGATGATCCCTCATTAAAATATCAAGAATTGTGTTCCCCCTAACTGTGCACCGTTGCTAAGGTCCGTTGTTTCGAAGCACCACGTGATGATCGGGTGTGATAGGTTCTAACGTTCGCATACAACGGGTGTAAGCCAGATTTACACACGCAATACACTTAGGTTGACTTGACGAGCCTAGCATGTACAGACATGGCCTCGGAACACGGAAGACCGATAGGTCAAACATGAGTCGTATAGAAAATACGATCAACATGAAGATGTTCACCGATGATGACTAGTCCGTCTCACGTGATGATCGGACACGGCCTAGTTGGCTCGGATCATGTATCACTTAGATGACTAGAGGGATGTCTATCTGAGTGGGAGTTCATTAAATAATTTGATTAGATGAACTTAATTATCATGAACATAGTCTAAAACTTTGCAATATGTCTTGTAGATCAAATGGCCCACGCTAATGTTGCCCTCAACTTCAACGCGTTCCTAGAGAAAACCAAGCTGAAAGACAATGGTAGAAACTACACGGACTGGGTCCGTAACCTGAGGATTATCCTCATAGCTGCCAAGAAAGCATATGTCCTTGAAGCACCGCTAGATGATGCACCTGTTTTCCCAGCAACTCAAGATGTTATGAATGCCTGGCAGTCGTGTAGTGATGATTACTCCCTAGTTCAGTGCGGCATGCTTTACAGCTTAGAACCGGGACTCCAAAAGTGTTTTGAGCAGCACAGAGCATATGAGATTTTCCAAGAGCTGAAAATGGTTTTCCAAGCTCATGCCTGGGTCGAGAGATATGAAGTCTCCGACAAGTTCTACAGTTGTAAGATGGAGGAGAATAGTTCTGTCAGCGAGCACATACTCAAAATGTCTGGGTTGCACAACCGCTTATCTCAGCTGGGAGTTAATCTCCCGGATGATGCGGTCGTTGATAGAATCCTTTAGTCGCCCCCACCTAGCTACAAGAGCTTTGTGATGAACTTCAATATGCAGGGGATGGAAAAGACCATTCCTGAGGTATATTCAATGCTGAAATCAGCGGAGGTGGAGATCAAAAAGGAACATCAAGTGTTGATGGTGTATAAAACCACTAAGTTCAAGAAAGGCAAGGGTAAGAAGAACTTCAAGAAGGATGGCAAGGGAGTTGCCACGCCCGGTAAGCCAGTTGCCGAGAAGAAGCCAAAGCATGGACCCAAGCTTGAGACTGAGTGCTTTTATTGCAAGGGAAACAGTCACTGGAAGCGGAACTGCCCCAAGTACTTAGCGGACAAGAAGGTCGGCAATACCAAAGGTATATGTGATATACATGTTATTGATGTGTACCTAACCAGTGCTCGTAGTAGCTCCTGGGTATTTGATACCGGTGCGGTTTCTCATATTTTTAACTCAAAACAGGAGCTGCGAAATAAGCGGAGACTGGCAAAGGACGAGGTGACGATGCGCGTCGGGAATGGTTTGAAGGTCGATGTGATCGCCGTCGGCACGCTACCTCTACATTTACCTACGAGATTAGTTTTAAACCTCAATAATTGTTATTTAGTACCAGCTTTAAGCATGAACATTGTATCTGGATCTCGTTTAGTGCGAGATGGCTACTCATTTAAATTTGAGAATAATGGTTGTTCTATTTATATGAGAGATATGTTTTATGGTCATGCCCCGCTGGCCAATGGTTTATTCTTATTGAATCTCGAACATGATGTTACATATATTCATAGTGTGAATGCCAAAAGATGTAAGGTTGATAATGATAGTCCTACATACTTGTGGCACTGCCGCCTTGATCACATTTGTGTCAAACACATGAAGAAAATCCATGCAGATGGACTTTTGGAGTCTCTTGATTATGAATCATTTGACACGTGCGAACCATGCCTCATGGGAAAAATGACCAAGACTCCGTTCTCCGAAACAATGGAGTGAGAAACCAACTTATTGGAAATCATACATACTGATGTGTGCGTTCCAATGAGCGTTGAGGCTCGCGGTGGTTATCGTTATGTTCTCACTCTCACTGATGACTTAAGTAGATATGGGTATGTCTACTTAATGAAACACAAGTCTGAGACCTTTGAAAAGTTCAAGGAATTTCAGAGTGAGGTTGAGAATCAACGTGACAGGAAAATCAAGTTCTTACAATCAGATCATGGGGGAGAATATTTGAGTCACGAATTTGGCACACACTTAAGGAAATGTGGAATTGTTTCACAACTCATGCCGCCTGGAACACCTCAGCGTAATGGTGTGTCCGAACGTCAAAATCACACTCTATTGGATATGGTGCGATCCATGATGTCTCTAACCGACCTACCGCTATCATTTTGGGGTTATGCTTTAGAGACTGACACATTCACTTTAAATAGGGCTCCGTCGAAATCCGTTAAGACGACCGTATGAATTATGGTTTGGGAAGAAACCTAAGCTATCGTTTCTGAAAGTTTGGGGATGCGAGGCTTATGTCAAGAAACTTCAACCTGAAAAGCTCGAACCAAAATCAGAAAAATGTGTATTCATAGGATACCCTAAGGAAACTATTGGGTATACCTTCTACCTCAGATCCGAAGGCAAGATCTTTGTTGCCAAGAATGGATCCTTTCTAGAGAAAGAGTTTCTCTCGAAAGAAGTAAGTGGGAGGAAAGTAGAACTTGATGAAGTATTTCCTCTTGAACCGGAGAGTAGCGCAGCTCAAGAAAATGTTTCTGTGGTGCCTACATCGACTAGAGAGGAAGTTAATGATGATGATCATGATACTTCAGATCAAGTTGCTACTAAACTTCGTAGGTCCACAAGGACACATTCCGCACCAGAGTGGTACGGCAACCCTGTCCTAGAAATCATGTTGTTAGACAATGGTGAACCTTCGAACTATGAAGAAGCGATGGCGGGCCCGGATTGCGACAAATGGCTTGAAGCCATGAAATCCGAGATAGGATCCATGTATGAAAACAAAGTATGGACTTTGACTGACTTGCCCGATGATCGGCGAGCCATAGAAAATAAATGGATCTTTAAGAAGAAGATAAACATGGATGGTAATGTAACCATCTATAAGGCTCGGCTTGTCGCTAAGGGTTATCGACAAGTTCAAGGGGTTGACTACGATGAGACCTTCTCACCCGTAGCGAAGCTGAAGTCTATCCGAATCATGTTAGCAATTGCCGCATTCTATGATTATGAGATATGGCAAATGGATGTCAAAACGACATTCCTTAATGGTTTCCTTAAGGAAGAACTGTATATGATGCAGCAAGAAGGTTTTGTCGATCCTAAGAATGCTGATAGGGTGTGCAAGCTCCAACGCTCAATCTATGGGCTGGTGCAAGCATCTCAGAGTTGGAACATTCGATTTGATGAGATGATCAAAGCGTTTGGGTTTACACAAGCTTATGGAGAAGCCTGTGTTTACAAGAAAGTGAGTGGGAGCTCTGTAGCATTTCTCATATTATATGTGGATGACATACTATTGATGGGAAATGATATAGAACTCTTGGAAAGCATAAAGGCCTACTTGAATAAGTGTTTTTCAATGAAGGATCTTGGAGAAGCTGCTTACATATTAGGCATCAAGATCTATAGAGATAGATCGAGACGCCTCATTGGTCTTTCACAAAGCACGTACCTTGACAAGATATTGAAGAAGTTCAATATGGATCAGTCCAAGAAGGGGTTCTTGCCTGTATTGCAAGGTGTGAGATTGAGCACGGCTCAATGCCCGATCACGACGGAAGATAGAGAAAAGATGAGTGTCATCCCCTATGCCTCGACCATAGGGTCTATTATGTATGCCATGCTGTGTACCAGACCTGATGTAAACCTTGCCATAAGTTTGGTAGGAAGGTACCAAAGTAATCCCGGCATGGAACACTGGACATCGGTCAAGAATATCCTGAAGTACCTGAAAAGGACTAAGGATATGTTTCTCATTTATTGAGGTGACGAAGAGCTCGTCGTAAAGGGTTACATCGATGCTAGTTTCAACACAGATCTGGATGACTCCAAGTCACAAACCGGATACATGTATATTTTGAATGGTGGGGCAGTCAGCTGGTGCAGTTGCAAACAAAGCGTCGTGTTGGGATCTACATGTGAAGCGGAGTACATGGCAGCCTCAGAGGCATCACATGAAGCAATCTGGATGAAGGAGTTCATTACCGACCTAGGAGTTATTCTTGATGCGTCGGGCCCGATGACTCTCTTATGTGACAACACTGGAGCTATTGCCCTTGCCAAGGAGCCTAGGTTTCACAAGAAGACCAGGCATATCAAGCGTCGCTTCAACTCCATTCGTGAAAATGTTCAAGATGGAGACATAGAGATTTGTAAAGTGCATATGGACCTGAATGTCGCAGATCCGTTGACTAAACCTCTTCCACGAGCAAAACATGATCAACACCAGAACTCTATGGGTGTTCAATTCATCACAATGTAACTAGAATATTGACTCTAGTGCAAGTGGGAGACTGTTGGAAATATGCCCTAGAGGCAATGATAAAATGGTTATTATTATATTTCCTTGTTCATGATAATTGTCTATTGTTCATGCTATAATTGTGTTATCCGGAAATCGTAATACATGTGTGAATACATAGACCACAACATGTCTCTAGTGAGCCTCTAGTTGACTAGCTCGTTGATCAATAGATGGTTACGGTTTCCTGACCATGGACATTGGATGTCGTTGATAACGGGATCACATCATTAGGAGAATGATGTGATCGACAAGACCCAATCCTAAGCCTAGCACAAGATCGTGTAGTTCGTATGCTAAAGCTTTTCTAATGTCAAGTATCTTTTCCTTAGACCATGAGATTGTGCAACTCCCGGATACCGTAGGAATGCTTTGGGTGTGCCAAACGTCACAACGTAACTGGGTGGCTATAATGGTGCACTACGGGTATCTCCGAAAGTATCTGTTGGGTTGGCATGAATCGAGACTGGGATTTGTCACTCCGTATGACGGAGGGGTATCTCTGGGCCCACTCGGTAAGACATCATTGTAATGAGCTCAATGTGACTAAGGGGTTGGTCACGGGATGATGTGTTATGGAATGAGTAAAGAGACTTGTCGTAACGAGATTGAACAAGGTATCGACATACCGATGATCGAATCTCGGGCAAGTGCTATACCGGTAGACAAAGGGAATCGTATACGAGATTGATTGAATCCTTGACATCGCGGTTCACCCGATGAGATCATCGTGGAACATGTGGGAGCCAACATGGGTATCTAGATCCCGCTATTGGTTATTGGCCGGAGAGATGTCTCGGTCATGTCTGCATAGTTCCCGAACCCGTAGGGTCTACACACTTAAGGTTCGATGACGCTAGGGTTGTAGGGAATATATGTACGTGGTTACCGAATGTTGTTCGGAGTCCCGGATGAGATCCCAGACGTCACGAGGAGTTCCGAAATGGTCCGGAGGTAAATATTTATATATGAGAAGTCCAGTTTCAGTCACCGGAAAGGTTCCGGGGTTTATCGGTATTGTACCGGGACCACCGAAGGGGTTCCGGGGGTCCACCTGCCCCGAAGGACCTAATAGGCTGTAGTTGGGTGGGAACCAGCCCCTTAATGGGCTGGTGCGCCCCCCAAGGGCCCAAGGCGCCTAGGGTTGGAAACCCTAGGGGGCGCTGCCCCCCGGGGGGCGGGCGCCCCCCTAGTTGGAAACCCTAAGGGGGCCGCTTCCCCCCCGAGGGGCCGCCACCCACCTCTAGATGGATCTAGGGGGCCGGTGCCCCTCCCCTTCCCCTATATATAGTGGGGGTTTTGGGGATGCCAGAGACACGAGTCTTCCTTTCTCCTGGCGCAGCCCTACCCTTCTCCCTCCTCGTCTCTCGCAGTGCTTGGCGAAGCCCTGCTGGAGTGCCACGCTCCTCCGCCACCACCACGCCATCGTGCTGCTGCTGGACGGAGTCTTCCCCAATCTCTCCCTCTCTCCTTGCTGGATCAAGGCGCAGGAGACGTCACCGGGCTGCTAGTGTGTTGAAAGCGGCGGCACCGTTGTTTGGTGCTTAGATCAGAATCGGCCGCGATCTGAATCACTTTGTGTACGACTCCACCGACCGCGTTCTTGCAACACTTCTGCATCGCGATCTTCAAATGTATGAAGATGCACTCCCCTCTCGTTGCTAGTAAACTCCATAGATTGATCTTGGTGATGCGTAGAAATTTTTTAATTTCTGCAACGATCCCCAACATGTTCATGCTTAACGCTGGCACGAAATAACAATTATTCAGGTCTAATACTAATCCCGAAGGTAGATGTAGAGGTAGCGTGCCGACTGCGATCACATCGACTTTGGAACCATTTCCCACGCGCATCGTCACCTCGTCCTTTGCCAATCTTCGCTTAATCTGTAGTCCCTGTTTTGAGTTGCAAATATTAGCAACTGAACCAGTATCAAATACCCATGCACTACTGCGAGAATTAGTAAGGTACACATCAATAACATGTATATCACATATACCTTTGTTCACCTTGCCATCCTTCTTATCCGCCAAATACTTGGGGCAGTTCCGCTTCCAGTGACCAGTCTGTTTGCAGTAGAAGCACTCAGTCTCAGGCTTAGGTCCAGACTTGGGTTTCTTCTCTCGAGCAACAACTTGTTTGCTGTTCTTCTTGAAGTTCCCCTTCTTCTTCCAGTGACCAGTCTGTTTGCAGTAGAAGCACTCAGTCTCAGGCTTAGGTCCAGACTTAGGTCCAGATTAGACACTAAGTACCAAAAGTTGCAGTTTTTAATTTCTTTAGGTTGAAGTGGAGTTTTGGCACAAGTTTAAACACAATACATTTCAAGGAAGCATGCAAAGAGTATATGAGCAGCGGAAAGTAAAGCATGCAACTTGCAAGAATGTAAAGGGAAGGGTTTGGAGAATTCAAACGCAATTGGAGACAAATATGTTTTTGTCATGGTTCCGATAGGTGGTGCTATCGTACATCCACGTTGATGGAGACTTCAACCCACGAAGGGTAACGGTTGCGCGAGTCCATGGAGGGCTCCACCCACGAAGGGTCCACGAAGAAGCAACCTTGTCTATCCCATCATGGCCATCGCCCAAGAAGGACTTGCCTCACTAGCGGTAGATCTTCATGAAGTAGGCGATCTCCTTGCCCTTACAAACTCCTTGGTTCAACTCCACAATCTTGTCGGAGGCTCCCAAGTGACACCTAGCCAATCTAGGAGACACCACTCTCCAAGAAGTAACAAATGGTGTGTTGATGATGAACTCCTTGCTCTTGTGCTTCAAATGATAATCTCCCCAACACTCAACTCTCTCTCACAGGATATGGATTTGGTGGAAAGAAGATTTGAGTGGAAAGCAACTTGGGGAAGGCTAGAGATCAAGATTCATATGGTGGGAATGGAATATCTTGGCCTCAACACATGAGTAGGTGGTTCTCTCTCAGAAAATGTGTATTGGAAGTGTAGGTATGTTTTGATGGCTCTCTCCATGAATGAAGAGTGGGTGGAGGGGTATATATAGCCTCCACACAAAATCTAACCGTTACACACAACTTGCCAATCTCGGTGGGACCGAATTGATAAACTCGGTCGGACCGATTCAACAAATCTAGTGACCGTTAGGGTTTTCGGTGGGACCGACTGGATCAACTCGGTGGGACCGATGTGCTAGGGTTAGGGTAAATCCAAAACTCGGTTTGACCGATTACTCAAACTCGGTGGGACCGATTTGGGTAATAAGTGAAACAGAGAGTTGGCCAAGAAAACTCGGTGGGGCCGATTGCATATCTCGGTGGGACCAAAAATATTGCAATAGGTAACAGAGAGTTTGCAAGCCCATCTCGGTGAGACCGAACTGATTAGGGTTTCTGGCAGTGGCTATGTCAACTGAACTCGATGGCTCCGGATAGAAAGAATCGGTGGGGCCGAGTTTGACTTTTGGTTTAGGTCATATGTGGATGTGGGAAGGTAGTTGAGGGTTTTGGAGCATATCACTAAGCACTTTGAGCAAGCAAGCCATTACGCAACACCTCATCCCCTCTTGATAGTATTGGCTTTTCCTATAGACTCAATGTGATCTTGGATCACTAAAATAGAAAATGTAGAGTCTTGAACTTGAAGCTTGAGCTAATCCTTTGTCCTTAGCATCTTGAAGGGGTTCCACATCCTTTAGTTCATGCCACTTAATTTGTTGAACTTGTCTGAAACATACTAGGTAAACGTATTAGTCCAACAAGAGATATGTTGTCATTAATTATCAAAATCACCCAGGGAGCACTTGTTCTTTCAATCTCCCCCTTTTTGGTAATTGATGGAAACATGCATCAAAGGTTTAGATAAAGATATAGAGAATGACAAGTAAAGCTTAGGAAAGACATGTAACAAGCATAGGCTCCCCCTACATGTGCAATCATGTGAATATGGAATATAGAAGCTTGTGAGAGCATAACCATGACAGAGTAGCAATGTGTTACATGTATCTTGGCTATATGCATCAGAGCAAGTGATGAACATATGAGAAATGTACCTTCATGCCCATGAGTCCTTCTTGCAAACAGTGTGTACATCAACAATAATTTTTCATACACATGACTATGATGCATATACTTACCTTGTGGTCTTGAGTTGGCTAGGATGGGATGAGCCTGTGTAAACAAGGTTAGATAACACAGATGCACCCACTAGCTAGAGCAAACAAAAGAAACCACAAGAGTACCAAGACTGGGATGACATGTAGAGTGAGTACAGAGTACCACGATAGATATTGACATGTCCCCAAAGAGAAAGACATGCAATGAATTTAATAAATTTCTTTCCCTTGGATGTCTTGCTCCCCCTGAATCTAGCATGGGATACTGAGAGAAGATAGGGAACAGAAAAACAGAGCTCAAAGAAACAAATGAACAGAGCTAATGCAAATAAGCACATATGAACATGTCTTTCCCCCAAGAAGACATGTGGCATCTCTCCTCTTGAACATCAAGCATCTGGGTCCTTGAAGATTACTCTTTCCTGGAGTATTCCCTCCCCCTAGAGATCTCTCCCCCTAGAGATATGATTAAGCTTTGATGTGATCTCTCTCTCCCCCTTTGACATCAATTTCCAAGAAGGGTCTTCTGGAATTTGTTGTGAATGGGTTCGGTCCTTGAATCACAGTACAAAGCATTAAGGTAAATGTGATGCTTGCAGAGGACAAGATTCATTGAGTGGAGCTGGATCAAGAATAAAGCAGGAATAAATGGCAAAATGTTTTTCTTGTAGTGAAATCGGTGTCACTGAGTTGTATGCTTCGGTTGCTCCGAAAATCTTCGGCTAGACCGGAGACATGAAACGGGTGGAACCGAGTTCATCACAGAGAAAAACACTTGTCACCTCAGCTCACTGGAGAAATAAGATCTCACAAAGATATGCAATGAATTGGATGCAAAAAATGCAGAACAAAAAGCAAAGAAAAGAAACTTAAAGATCTAGATGAAGTTTTTTTTTGAAAGGGGAAACAAATATGCATGAGACAAATGCAAGAACACAGAAAAGAACACAAGAGAACTTCATCTAGAGTTGGGCGGTGACAAAGTCACCTATGTTAGAGTATATTGACTTAGGAGTCAAGTGTGTCAGGACCCCGACTCAATGCCACATCGATCTAGCATGTAACACCTCATATCACTTTGCGGCCTCACGCACGGTATTCCCACGGGTGTCGCCTTACCTTTGCCCGGGACTGTTTGCGCCTTTTGGCACACGTATATGACAGTGTCGCTAGCATCCATATGATAAGGAGCCCGGGCTGACATGGCTAGTCGTAAACCCAAAGTGGCACGGACTTACAGGGACAGGCATCCATGACCCAGCATCGAACGTGTCGGTCATCAGCGAGTGAATCCAGGCTGTAGCACTGGGCTAGCAGGACTCCGGTGAACCGGGCTGTAGCGGGCTAACAGGACTCCGGTATTCATCGCGTGACATTTCCCCGAAGGGACAGACACAGGAACGAAGAAGGACACATGCCGGCCAGCCTAAGTGTTCCGGAGCAGTAGCAAGCTACCATGGCTCGGTGGAAACACTAGGAGACATTTCCCCGTAAGAGAGGCTACTAAAGATAAACAACTAGATGGTCAGATCCCACACATACCAAGCATTTCAATAACATACACACAATATGCTCGATATGTGCAAATACAACATGGCATCACAACATGACTCTACGACTCAAGTAATTTATTCAATAGGCTCCGAGGAGCGAGATATTACAAACATGGGTCTCATGACCCAACAATCAGAGCATACAAATCAAAGCACAAGCGGAAGCTATCATGTCTGAGTACAGACATCTATAAATGAAAAAGGCTGAGAAGCCTGACTATCTACCAGATCCTGCCGAGGGCACAAGATCGTAGCTGAGGTAACAAGCTAAACGTCGAAGTCCACGCGAAACTACTAGTGAGACCGAAGTCTCTCTGCAAAAACATAAAATAGGCAAACGTGAGTACAAATGTACCCAGCAAGACTTACATCAGAACTAACTACATATGCATCATTATCAACAAAGGGGATGGTGGGGTTTAACTGCAGCAAGCCAGCTTTGACTCGGTGGCTATCCTAAACTACGACTGCAAGTAACTCTTTTGAGGTGGCGCACACGAGTCCACATATTCACCATATCAATACACCACTATGGATCCGCTCCCGTCTCCCTACGAGAACGCCATCCATAGCACTCACACTTATCTTGCGTATTTTAGAGTATCCACTTTCACTTGTCTATGAACTGATATAAGCAACCCAGAAGTCCTTTACCGCGGACACGGCTATTCGAATAGATGATATTAACCCTGCAGGGGTGTACTTCTTCATACATGTTTCCACCACTTAGCGTCTGCACACGACATGTGCTCGGCAGACTTCAAGCGAAAGCCGACGTGGGTGTAGACCACGACCTACCTAAACACTCAAGTCTCTAGTCCAGGTTTATCGCCTATTCGGGTTCCATCCATGAGGAGATCCGGCCGGAGTTTCGCTCACAGCCCCAAACGATGTGAACAGGGTTCCGTGACACCAAACGGGCGCCCGGTATACCCGGCCACGTGCCTACCGCATCACAGCCCACCCCTCCGGTCAGCGCTGTCCACGGCCTCCAGCATACTACAAACACCAGAAACTACTTGCAACTCCTGGACAGAGGACGAGGGTGAATAAGAAGTCGAGCGGGGTCATATTTCAGGGCCCAATGTATGGTAGTAGCTGAATCATGGATCACAAACACAGAACTCAGTTCCTAAGGACGGCTGCAATGAGACAACCCACCATGTACTCCTACATGGCCTCTCACCGCTACCTTTACCAAATCGTGTTCACACACTTAGCTCACACACAGTAGGACATGTTCACACACCTCTGATTCATCCCCGATGAATCAGACCTGACTCAACTCTAAGCAGTAGCAGGCATGACAAACAAACATGAATGAGTAGGCACAACAGGGCTCAAACAACTCCTACTCATGCTAGTGGGTTTCATCTATTTACTGTGGCAATGACAGGTCATGCAAAGGATAAAGGGGTTCAGCTACCGCAGCAAGTAACAGTTGAATCGTTGTTGTCCTAATGCATTAAAAGAGAGCAGGAGCGAGAGAGTGGGATTTTATCGGAATGAACAAGGGTGTTTTGCTTGCCTGGCACTTCTGAAGATAACATTGAGTCTTCATCAGTGTCAACGATCACAACGTCGGAACATCGTCTACCGGGAGGGAACAGATACCGGCAACAAAGAAGGAATACAATCAATGCAATGCACAATATGATGCATGCTCATGACATGGCAATATGAATGTGTTTTGAGCTAATGCAACTAGCAACAGATTAAATGAAGTTGGTTTGAATACAAGATTCAAATTCAAACTCCATATGTGATTATTCAAATACCATTTAATTGATTTGTGCTAAACAGCAGCTATAAGTTGTTCTAACATGCATGAAAATGGTACAGATGGATTCCTTGAATTTTTCTGATAATTTTTCATATATAAATTATTTAATTTGGAGTTACGGTTGAATTTCTATGATTTTTGAAGTTTTAGGCATTTTCTGGAATTTCCTGAATAATATAAATCCAGAAATGAATTATGGCGTCAGCACCACGTCATGGTGACGTCAGCAGGGTCAACTGGGCTGGCCCAGGGTCAAACCTGACGTGTGGGGGCCACACGTCAGTGACACAGGAGCTAATCCCGGTCAAACCCAGCGCTGACTGGGGTTTGACCAGGGGTGGGGCCCACTGTCAGTGGCCTAGGGGGTTGGTTAGTGCGTCATTAGTGGCTAATGACAGCGCCACGTCACTGGCCACCGGAGTTCGGCCGGCGGCGACACGAAACGCGGCGGATGTTCACCGGGGTTGCGCTACGGGCGGCGGCTGGACGCGCGAAGGCCACCAGAAGGTAGCCCGTACACGGCCGCACCTAGCTGGCTGCACGAGGGGCCGTGGGGTGGCCGGAGACGACGGCGGCGAGCACTTCCGCGGTGGCCGGAGTTCGGGCGCGAACGGTGGCGAAGCTACGGCGCACTAGAGGAGAAAACGAGGAGGGCTACGTGCTCCTAGGGGTTCACCGAGCACGGTGACGTGCTCAGGCGCGGGCTGCGGTGGCCCTGGCCACGGCGGCGCCATGGCCGGTGGCGATGGGGTTTCGGCCTTGGTGGATAACCTAGCTACGACGCGCGAACGACGAAACAGAGAGGGGGAAACGGACGGAGAGCTCACGTAGACCCTGTAGAGGTGGACGGCGAGCTTGAGGGAGGCCGGACGGGGACGGATTTGACGGCGGCGATCCGCGGTGGCCGAGGAGGGGAACGGCGAAGCTGGCCCCATCCAGGGCTTCCGGCGCCTTCTGTCTTGGTGAGGAGGAAGAGGGAGGACCGGCGGAGCTTCCTGGGGCGTCGGTGAGCCGTGGGGTGGCCGGTAGCCACGGTGGCTCTCGTCGGTGGCGGCGGCTCCGTTCGGGTGAGGAGAACAGAGGAGGGGGAGAGTGTTCCGGGGAGAGGATGAGGACGCGGGAGAGTGAGGGAGAGAGGCAGGGAGGTGCGTGGCGTCTCCGGGCGTCGAGGAGGAAGCAGGAGGTGGCCAGGGGGAAGCAGGAGGTGGCCGAGGCCTCTCGGGCGCGCGCCACGCCTCGCCTCTGCCTACTGGCAGAGGAAGACGACAGGGGGGGGGAGTGGAGATGGGCTGGGCCGTGCTGGGCCAGGTAAGTGGGCGCCAGGTAACTTCCTTCTCTCTCTCTCTTTTATTTCTTTTCTATTTCTGTTATTTTGTTTTTGATTTGATTTAAAATACCAAATCATTTAATAAAATCCTGGAAACAATTATGGGTGCTTTCTGAATTATTTCAGTGACCCTTAACAATTTCCAACATTTATTTGAACATTTAAATTATTTATAGTATTTAAATGCCCAAAGTCAAATACAATATGATTTAATTCAAAAATCCAAAAATGACCTAAGAATATATTCATCATTTTTGGCAGAGGTTTCCACCTTAACCAGAAATCATGAACTTTTCTTAGGAACCTTTTGGGTTTATTGAAAAGATTTTAATTCACCCTAGTTGAGTTGATTTAATGCTAGGGTTTGAACATCCCCATTTCAATTTTAGGCAAAATTTAAACATGATGCAACACATGACTAGCTAGCTCAGAGCAAACCAGAAGCTAGGGATGTGACAACTCACCCCCACTAAACAAGAATCTCGTCTCGAGATTCAAGCGTAGGGTAAGGTGAAGGGGTAACGCAGACTAGTATAATCTTCACGATCCAGGGTGCACTTCAATTGAATGTTGATTCATTCACCATCATTGTCTTGAAGTCTTGCCTTGAGAACTCCAACTATCATGACAACGAGAGGAAAGGAAAGACCCTAAAAGAATTGTTCCTCTCGAAGGTCGAACAACTCAGGATTAACCCACAGAATGAGACATAACAACATCTCTCGAGCTGAGAGACGAAGTACACATCCATAGGAATTGGAGTGAAGCAGATGACAAAGGTTCACTAGGTAGACAACAATTCCACGACTTAAGAAGGTGGTAAACGATTGTCAACGTAGCGAGGAGTTGAGTTGCCATGATACCATAACGATGCACCTTAGGGAAGGTGACTCGTAGAAATATCCCCTTAAGTGGCAAAAAGAATTACCTTTGATTCAAAGATCCTTGAAACTCTTTATACCAGCTTAAGGCAAATCATAATCGATCATTTAGAGGGGTTCGGTAGAATGGCATACCCGAACTTGGATGATGTGGATTACCTTGTTGAAGAAAATGTAATGGATGAATTTGCTTATCACCGGAAATGGAAGAGACCCATGGTAGAATGGCACATTGGCGGTGAAAGCTGGGAACAAAACGCAAATGATGGGAATGATTCTAGTAACTGGGGAGAGGCTCAACAATAGAGAGTTATTCCACTATTGGAATGGTTATAGCATAACCGAGGAAACTGAGAGCGCTATACAGTTAATGCCGATGATCAAACCTAACACTTGCGCGTGCTCTCAAGAACTTGAGCAATTCCATAATCATCAAGGTTTTACCAACATCCGTGTCAAGGGTCCGGTAACACAACTTACTACCATGATGAATGGTGATGGAGGATGCAGATGCAAAGGAAGATAACACCTTCTCAGATTTCACCCTTGGCAGGGCCAAGGAAATAAAATCTGGATGATCGACCGAGAGACATTTAGCACTCCGCTTCTAATGTTCTCCTTGATGTGCTAGTGTAACCCATTCATAGATATGGTTTGATATCTAGAACATCAAGTAAAAAGGTCGGACTTCGGGATCACAAAATCCATAGGGGCAACTAGGGAGTAAATCCTACGAAATCCCTATGGGGAGGTGGCCAACTTCCTCAATCAAGATATTATAATAACAGGTCTTCCGGCTGGGTGTGTTGGCCACGACATCCACTTTACCGGTTATCGCAGGGACCAATATTATAATTCTTGGGAAATATTCCAACCATCATATCTGCCTGAGATTCAGATCTGGTTGGTGTCAGGATATTCCAGACTCATCGAGTCTAGGAAGAAAAATGAAAGTTTGCAACACAATTCGACGAGATAACGTTGCGAGATTCTCGGAAAATGAACTACGATAGCAAACTCCAAAACATGAGCTGGTTCTGCTACACACGTGTGAACACGATGTCCTAGAAAAGCATGACCACGTGGTAGTCTTACAATAAAACACTACCGAGTTCAGGTTGGGAACCATCAACGAGGGTATCGAAGTCCTTACATAAGTCCGGATTAGCTCTTATGAAGGAACTCCTTCTCCTTGAACAAATCAATCAGTGGCTTGGTGTGCTAGGGATACATATAGATTGAAGGTTGCAAGTCTTCAAACCACAGAATTCTTCGCACGTGTGCATGACTGACTTGCGATGATTCCAGAGGAAGCAACATTGACTTTCTCGAGTCCACGGCGCAACTTGCATCAAATGCACATGAACTAGAGGAAGTCACTTCTTACATCCGAACATATGCTTCATGAGCTAGCATGAACAAATGCTTTCAAAAGTTTCCAACACTAGCTTAATGTTCAGCAAAATTATGGAGAAGACAAGGATGTTGTCAATGGGCGCAACAACAATTCATCTGGGTTTCCTTTTAAAAGGAATTCCATAGTTAAGTGAACAAGTGATAGCATTGGTCAGACCAAAGATGTAATGGTGTATGCTCGAGGGATCAACCACGAATAAGACAACATTACGAGCATCGTTGGTACTGATTTGATTTGACGATAGCCCACACTCAAATCAAAGGATTGATAAGACAATAGGTCCAGCAACTGATCACAGGGACCAATCGATGAAGATATCATCTTTCTTCAACACACACTACACAAGAATATCCCTTTGGAACGAACTAAGTTAGGCAAGCTTTTATCTTCCAACTCTCCAAGTTGTTGTCTAGCTTAACCAACTAGCTCAGGGATATTTAACACAGATTCTTGGAGAAGGGTGGTTCACAAGAAACCAACTTGATCACGAGCTCAACACAGCGGTCAGGTGACAACCTGGTAATACTTCCGAGAAGATCTTCGGAAAATCACGAACCACCGATATGTTACTAAGCTCGAGAACAATCTTGCTTTTTGAGGCAAGACGATATGATCAATAGAGCGAAGATTTGAAATAATCCTAACTCATCGATCGAGGAGTGCACCGAGAACAAGGACTAGGTAGCATGATCAACCTTAGAATGATGATTCAAAACCAACACGTTAAGAATGAAATTATTGTCCATTAACTACCAAGCAACAAGGTTGCTAGGAGTATTGAATTCACACATCACGATTCACTTGTCGGCATTCCGGTTGCGACAACACGGAACCGAGGGATGAATAATGATGGCGAGAAGTATCACTACATCAAGAATTCACAAGAGCCGGTGCAATCCTCATGAAAATCCTGACATAAAGACGGTAATACTTCAGGGTAGAACAAAATCAAAAGCTGGGCTGGCATTTTGATCTGCGGAGCACGATTGCTTTGACCCAATCCTAGATATGGAAGAGGTACTGGAGTTTGTTTCTCCTATCATTCCGCGATAGAATGGCTTGACGGACCACAAGAGTAATATGCATCGATAAACGAACGCACGCATACTCTTGACTATCAATTGATAGACGAAGGTCAGTAGACAACTAAAGAGGGACAACTCAAAGGAACATACGATTTTCTGAGTTGTGGATGCATGGTTTAGCATGTTGAACCAAGTTCAACATGTTTCTTCCGGATAACCCATGCAGAAAGGTAGAACTGGCAGAGCCACAATATATAATGGATAACTCATCAAAAATAATCCTGTTGTGATATTTCAGTTCAACGAGGAACTTCTGCCATAAGTAGTTCATGGTATTTGGAAGAAGAAGATACCACGGACTTCAAGGACTATCGCAAAGGTTACTAATATCCTAAAGGCACTAGCAATTACTATCAACATGAAATAGGTAGAGTGAATCTCGGGTTCAGAACCCAGGAGTAGAATACCTACTACTAAGTAGCATCACGGAATGCTTTCGAGAATAAAGGCCAGAATCATCACACTAGGACACAAATCATGGCTAGACCACTAGATGATCCCCTGAGACACCTAGGGTCATAATAATTATTCCAACATATATGTCGAGGCAATAAAGTACCTCAACTCACTAATTTGTGTGATTAACCTGGCCTAAAAGACATTGAAACCAGAGGAAAAGGATTTTGCAAATGCGTCAGACTCTTTGGAAACCTGGGATGACTCGGACAGCATAACGGCTGTAAATGCTCGGAAAAGATTTGAGACATTCACAAAAATGGTGGCATAACCACTCAGAAGCACAATATCAAGGTTTGGAGATCAACAGTTAACATACAGAAGTAGTAGGAACTGAACTCAAGCTTAAATCCAACAATCTTATAAGTCTACGGATTAGTAACACGTCATCCTGATAGAAAGAAGAGATAGCCTAGTTCTTAATCCCCGTAGGAAAGATAAGATGACTCAGATCAGAAGGGCATAAAGTATAAGGAGTAAAAAGAGCCTTACGTTCCATCCCACAATCAATTCCCTTATATAACTAAAGAATTTCTAGACTCAACTTCGACCAGTTTGGCTTGGTAATCCTACAGGCAGTCAAGCTCTGATACCAACGCTGTCAGGACCCCGACTCAATGCCACATCGATCTAGCATGTAACACCTCATATCACTTTGCGGCCTCACGCACGGTATTCCCACGGGTGTCGCCTTACCTTTGCCCGGGACCGTTTGCGCCTTTTGGCACACGTATATGACAGTGTCGCTAGCATCCATATGATAAGGAGCCCGGGCTGACATGGCTAGTCGTAAACCCAAAGTGGCACAGACTTACAGGGACAGGCATCCATGACCCAGCATCGAACGTGTCGGTCATCAGCGAGTGAATCCAGGCTGTAGCACTGGGCTAGCAGGACTCCGGTGAACCGGGCTGTAGCGGGCTAACAGGACTCCGGTATTCATCGCGTGACATTTCCCCGAAGGGACAGACACAGGAACGAAGAAGGACACATGCCGGCCAGCCTAAGTGTTCCGGAGCAGTAGCAAGCTACCATGGCTCGGTGGAAACACTAGGAGACATTTCCCCGTAAGAGAGGCTACTAAAGATAAACAACTAGATGGTCAGATCCCACACATACCAAGCATTTCAATAACATACACACAATATGCTCGATATGTGCAAATACAACATGGCATCACAACATGACTCTACGACTCAAGTAATTTATTCAATAGGCTCCGAGGAGCGAGATATTACAAACATGGGTCTCATGACCCAACAATCAGAGCATACAATCAAAGCACAAGCGGAAGCTATCATGTCTGAGTACAGACATCTATAAATGAAAAAGGCTGAGAAGCCTGACTATCTACCAGATCCTGCCGAGGGCACAAGATCGTAGCTGAGGTAACAAGCTAAACGTCGAAGTCCACGCGAAACTACTAGTGAGACCGAAGTCTCTCTGCAAAAACATAAAATAGGCAAACGTGAGTACAAATGTACCCAGCAAGACTTACATCAGAACTAACTACATATGCATCATTATCAACAAAGGGGATGGTGGGGTTTAACTGCAGCAAGCCAGCTTTGACTCGGTGGCTATCCTAAACTACGACTGCAAGTAACTCTTTGAGGTGGCGCACACGAGTCCACATATTCACCATATCAATACACCACTATGGATCCGCTCCCGTCTCCCTACGAGAACGCCATCCATAGCACTCACACTTATCTTGCGTATTTTAGAGTATCCACTTTCACTTGTCTATGAACTGATATAAGCAACCCAGAAGTCCTTTACCGCGGACACGGCTATTCGAATAGATGATGTTAACCCTGCAGGGGTGTACTTCTTCATACATGTTTCCACCACTTAGCATCTGCACACGACATGTGCTCGGCAGACTTCAAGCGAAAGCCGATGTGGGTGTAGACCACGACCTACCTAAACACTCGAGTCCCTAGTCCAGGTTTATCGCCTATTCGGGTTCCATCCATGAGGAGATCCGGCCGGAGTTTCGCTCACAGCCCCAAACGATGTGAACAGGGTTCCGTGACACCAAACGGGCGCCCGGTATACCCGGCCACGTGCCTACCGCATCACAGCCCACCCCTACGGTCAGCGCTGTCCACGGCCTCCAGCATACTACAAACACCAGAAACTACTTGCAACTCCTGGACAGAGGACGAGGGTGAATAAGAAGTCGAGCGGGGTCATATTTCAGGGCCCAATGTATGGTAGTAGCTGAATCATGGATCACAAACACAGAACTCAGTTCCTAAGGACGGCTTCAATGAGACAACCCACCATGTACTCCTACATGGCCTCTCACCGCTACCTTTACCAAATCGTGTTCACACACTTAGCTCACACACAGTAGGACATGTTCACACACCTCTGATTCATCCCCGATGAATCAGACCTGACTCAACTCTAAGCAGTAGCAGGCATGACAAACAAACATGAATGAGTAGGCACAACAGGGCTCAAACAACTCCTACTCATGCTAGTGGGTTTCATCTATTTACTGTGGCAATGACAGGTCATGCAAAGGATAAAGGGGTTCAGCTACCGCAGCAAGTAACAGTTGAATCGTTGTTGTCCTAATGCATTAAAGAGAGCAGGAGCGAGAGAGTGGGATTTTATCGGAATGAACAAGGGTGTTTTGCTTGCCTGGCACTTCTGAAGATAACATTGAGTCTTCATCATTGTCAACGATCACAACGTCGGAACATCGTCTACCGGGAGGGAACAGATACCGGCAACAAAGAAGAAATACAATCAATGCAATGCACAATATGATGCATGCTCATGACATGGCAATATGAATGTGTTTTGAGCTAATGCAACTAGCAACAGATTAAATGAAGTTGGTTTGAATACAAGATTCAAATTCAAACTCCATATGTGATTATTCAAATACCATTTAATTGATTTGTGCTAAACAGCAGATATAAGTTGTTCTAACATGCATGAAAACGGTACAGATGGATTCCTTGAATTTTTCTGATAATTTTTCATATATAAATTATTTAATTTGGAGTTACGGTTGAATTACTATGAATTTTTGAAGTTTTAGGCATTTTCTGGAATTTCCTGAATAGTATAAATCCAGAAATGAATTATGGCGTCAGCACCACGTCATGGTGACGTCAGCAGGGTCAACTGGGCTGCCCAGGTCAAACCTGACGTGTGGGGGCCACACGTCAGTGACACAGGAGCTAATCCCGGTCAAACCCAGCGCTGACTGGGGTTTGACCAGGGGTGGGGCCCACTGTCAGTGGCCTAGGGGGTTGGTTAGTGCGTCATTAGTGGCTAATGACAGCGCCACGTCACTGGCCACCGGAGTTCGGCCGGCGGCGACACGAAACGCGGCGGATGTTCACCGGGGTTGCGCTACGGGCGGCGGCTGGACGCGCGAAGGCCACCAGAAGGTAGCCCGTACACGGCCGCACCTAGCTGGCTGCACGAGGGGCCGTGGGGTGGCCGGAGACGACGGCGGCGAGCACTTCCGCGGTGGCCGGAGTTCGGGCGCGAACGGTGGCGAAGCTACGGCGCACTAGAGGAGAAAACGAGGAGGGCTACGTGCTCCTGGGGGTTCACCGAGCACGGTGACGTGCTCAGGCGCGGGCTGCAGTGGCCCTGGCCACGGCGGCGCCATGGCCGGCGGCGATGGGGTTTCGGCCTTGGTGGATAACCTAGCTACGGCGCGCGAACGACGAAACAGAGAGGGGGAAACGGACGGAGAGCTCACGTAGACCCTGTAGAGGTGGACGGCGAGCTTGAGGGAGGCTGGACGGGGACGGATTTGACGGCGGCGATCCGCGGTGGCCGAGGAGGGGAACGGTGAAGCTGGCCCCATCCAGGGCTTCCGGCGCCTTCCGTCTTGGTGAGGAGGAAGAGGGAGGACCGGCGGAGCTTCCTGGGGCGTCGGTGAGCCGTGGGGTGGCCGGTAGCCACGGTGGCTCTCGTCGGTGGCGGCGGCTCCGTTCGGGTGAGGAGAACAGAGGAGGGGGAGAGTGTTCCGGGGAGAGGATGAGGACGCGGGAGAGTGAGGGAGAGAGGCAGGGAGGTGCGTGGCGTCTCCGGGCGTCGAGGAGGAAGCAAGAGGTGGCTAGGGGGAAGCAGGAGGTGGCCGAGGCCTCTCTGGCGCGCGCCACGCCTCGCCTCTGCCTACTGGCAGAGGAAGACGACAGGGGGGGGAGTGGAGATGGGCTGGGCCGTGCTGGGCCAGGTAAGTGGGCGCCAGGTAACTTCCTTCTCTCTCTCTCTTTTATTTCTTTTCTATTTCTGTTATTTTGTTTTTGATTTGATTTAAAATACCAAATCATTTAATAAAATCCTGGAAACAATTATGGGTGCTTTCTGAATTATTTCAGTGACCCTTAACAATTTCCAACATTTATTTGAACATTTTAAATTATTTATAGTATTTAAATGCCCAAAGTCAAATACAATATGATTTAATTCAAAAATCCAAAAATGACCTAAGAATATATTCATCATTTTTGGCAGAGGTTTCCACCTTAACCAGAAATCATGAACTTTTCTTAGGAACCTTTTGGGTTTATTGAAAAGATTTTAATTCACCCTAGTTGAGTTGATTTAATGCTAGGGTTTGAACATCCCCATTTCAATTTTAGGCAAAATTTAAACATGATGCAACACATGACTAGCTAGCTCAGAGCAAACCAGAAGCTAGGGATGTGACAAAGTGAGATCACTTGATCATAGGTCATACTCATCGTTTAAGCTCAAAATGGAGTTACCATTTTTCATTTAAGTATCTTGATGTATTCACATCTTGTCGAGTTGCTTTGACTCATGACTTGGAGTAAAGCTACTCTAAGATGGAATAACATACCTTGGGTGCGGTGTTGATCTTGATCATGTAGTTGAACTTGTGTGGGTTGCTCAAGGTTGATGTAGCCCATCATGAGTTGGGAGCACCCTTTGGATTTTGAGTTCATCTACCTACATGGGTTAGTTTTCGCAAGGAAGAGCACTCGTGTATCCAACATGAAGCTCAACATAGAATTTTTCAAAGGATATGTTTGAAAGGTTTCATGCTTCCTTGTCATCAACCACCATTGTGTAGAGACTTGGTGATGTAGAGATTGCTCAAGATGTGAGTGAGTTGCAATCTCATAGAATTAGATTCATCCAAGTACCTACAATGGTTAGATAACATCCAAGATGCAAATTTTCAAGACATAAGATAATCATCATAGGAGAAATATCAAGTGATTAGTCATAAGCTCAAGTCTTGCATGTATCCAATGGAGTTCCTACTCCAAGTTTGAAGCATCAATGATGTTCAATTCACCTCTTAACCTGCAAAACACTTTCTCATCAAGTGGTTTAGTGAATATATCCGCTAATTTCTTATCGGTGCGAACATGCTTAAGGTTTATGTCACCCTTAGCAACGTGATCTCGAATGAAATGATGATGAACTTAAATATGCTTAGTTCGAGAGTGTTGCACGGGATTGTGAGCAATCTTGATAGCATTTTCATTGTCACAAAGTAATGGAACATGTTTCACATATATCCCATAATCTTTAAGAGTTTGGGTCATCTAAAGTAATTGAGCACAACATGAACCAGCGGCAATGTATTCCGCTTCAGTGGTGGATAAGGATACCGAGTTTTGGTTCTTGGAAGACCAAGACACAAGAGATCTACCAAGGAATTGACAAGTACCCGAAGTGGACTTTCTATCAACCTTGTCGCCGGCATAGTCCGAGTCGGAGTAGCCAACAAGATCAAAGGAAGCCCCCTTTGGATACCAAATGCCAAAATTTGGTGTATGTATTAAGTATCTCACTATCCTCTTCACGGCCTTAAGATGACATTCCTTAGGAGCAGCTTGATACCGTGCACACATGCACACACTTAGCATGATATCGGGACGTGAAGCACATAGATATAACAATGAACCAATCATACAGTGGTAAACTTTTTGATCAACCGGTTCACCATCTTTGGTCAAATCAAGATGTCCACTAGTAGGCATGGGTGTAGTCATACCTTTGCATTCTTTCATATTCAACTTCTTGAATAAGTCCTTAGTGTACTTCGTTTGAGACACAAAGGTGCCTTAGTTTGCTTGATTTGCTAACCAAGAAAGAATTTGAGTTCACTCATCATAGACATCTCAAACTTCTCCGACATTAGCTTCCCAAACTTTTCACTAAAATGAGGGTTAGTTGATCCAAATATAATATCATCAACATAAATTTGGCATACAAATAGTTCTCCATTAACCCTTTTAGTAGAAAGAGTAGAATCTATTTTTCCAATTTCAAACCCTTTTTCAATAAGGAACTTGGTCAGGCATTTATACCATGCTCTAGGAGCTTGTTTAAGACCATAAACGGCTTTGTGAAGTTTGTAGACATGATTAGGTTTCTTAGGATTGACAAAGCCGGGAGGTTTCTTAACATAAACTTCCTCCTCAATTTCACCATTAAGAAAAACACTTTTAATGTCCATTTGGTACAAAGTGATATCATGGTGATTAGCATAGGCAAGTAAGATGCGAATGGACTCAAGTCTAGCAACGGGAGCATATGTCTAACCATAGTCCATACCTTCGACTTGTGTGTAGCCTTGGGCGACAAGACGTGCTTTGTTGCGAACCACTTGTCCATCTTCATCTTGCTTGTTGCGAAACACCCATTTGGTACCGATGATGTTGTGGTTGTTGTCGGGCTTCTCGACCAATGTCCACACTTGATTTCTCTCAAAGTTGTGTAGCTCTGCATGCATAGCATTTACCCAGTCCGGATCCTCCAATGCTTCTTCAACCTTCATAGGTTCAATTCTAGAGATGAATGAGTAATGTTCACAAAAGTTAGCTAAACGAGTTTTAGAGCGAGTGATTCTCCCGGTTTGGATATCATTGTAGATTTGCTCCACGAGATGATCTTTAGCAATTCTTGCTCGAACTCGTGAAAGCTTTTGCTTGGGTCTTGGTTGAACATCTTCTTCATCTTGTTCTTCTTCTTGGCCTTCTTCATTGTTAGCATTGTCGTTCTCTTGTCGTGGTGGAGAAGGAGGCTGTTGACGTTCGTCTTGGTGCACTTCCTCATTTTCTTCATCTTGGTGTGTCCCACTCGTGGATGCTTCCGTATCAACTCTTGGTTCACCTTGTCGTGAGGTAGAAGCTTCCACTTGGACAGACGAGGTACTCTCCTTCACCTCCGTTGGACGAATCTTGCCAATAGACAAGTCTTGGATTGCTTCCGAGGGATCTTTGTCTCCTACATCAATTGGCAATTGCTCTACTTGCGAGCCGTTAGATTCATCAAACTTCACATCTACCGTTTCTTCAACCTTTCGGGTGAAATTGTTGTAGACACGGTATGTGTGAGAGTTTGAGCCATAACCAAGTAGGAAACCTTCATGAGACTTAGGAGCAAATTTAGAACGACGATGCTTATCAAGAATGTAGCACTTTGAGCCGAATACTCGAAAGTATCCAACTTGGGGTTTGTTACCGGTGAGGAGCTCGTATGCCGTCTTGCCGAGTAGCTTGTGAAGATACAAGCGATTTGTTGCATGACAAGCTGTCTCAACAGCTTCCGCCCAAAAGTGTTTTGGCGTCTTGTACTCATCAAGCATCGTTCTTGCCACCTCTATAAGAGTCCGGTTCTTCCTCTCAACGACTCCATTTTGTTGAGGTGTGTACGTAGCCGAGAACTCATGTGCAATCCCTTCTTCGTCAAGAAAGGTGTCCACATTTGCGTTCTTGAACTCCGTCTCGTTGTCGCTCCGAACATTCTTGATCTTCACGTCAAATTGATTTTGGGCCTTCCTAGCAAAGTTTTTGAAGATCTTTTGGACCTGCGATTTGTCATCAAGAAAGAACACCCACGTAAATCTTGAAAAATCATCAACTATGACTAGACCAAATGAGTTACCACCGAGACTCTTGTAGGCATTTGGACCAAAAAGATCCATGTGAAGTATCTCGAGTGGTATTCTTGTGGTCATGATATTCTTAGCGCGATGACTTCCTCCAACTTGTTTCCCTGCTTGACAAGCACTACAAAGTCTATCCTTGTCAAATATGACATCGTTAACACCAAGGATATGATTTCCTTTAATGAGTTTGCCAAGGTTTCGCATGCCCACATGGCCTAGCCTTCTATGCCACAACCAGCCTTTAGAAGATTTAGCAATTAAGCAAGTTCTAGGTTGAGCCTTTTTAGTGAAATCAACAATGTAAAGATATCCTCTACGTATACCGGTAAAGACCATTTTATGATTATCTCTACGAAATACTTGGCAGTTTACTTCAGTAAATAGGACATTGAAACCGAAATCAGCAAGTCTAGATACTGAAAGTAAGTTGTGGCTAAGAGATTCAACGAGCATGACATTTTGTATGGAGCTATCATGTGAGATGGCCACCTTACCAAGGCCAACCACCTTACCCTTTGAATTACCACCAAAAGTGACATACTTTCGAGGGCCGTCGTTTCCAGCAAGCTCACGGAACATGTCTTTATCTCCGGTCATATGATCAGTACATCCACTATCAAGGACCCATTCCGTTCCTCCAGCCATGTAGCCGCGAAGATTTTCCATAAGACCAAAGTGTCTCATCGCATCATCGAGATCATAGTCACTATCATCATCATCCTCATCAGAGTATCCGTGTTTAACATCATCTTATGATTGGTCAATTCCTAGAGAGGGTAATTCATTAGATAAATGATCATTTCTATAGTTATCTTTATGAATTCTAATAACTCTGGAAATGATATTGCTAATGATTCCAACATCTCCTTTGGCACTCATAAGATTAGTAAGCTCAAATAGACAATCACCAAATTTGGGATCATTGGAACTCATCTTAATTAAGGCAATAGACTTATGGAGGATTTCATCTAGATATTTCAAGGAATAATTTGGAAAGAGTTCCTCAAGAAATTTCCATATGGTGTAGGCACACTTAAGAGTAGGCAAACACCCAATCAAGTTTCTAGGCAAGCCTCTAGTGATAAGATTTACAGTTCTAAGATTGTGAATCATGTCAATAGATTCATCAAGGGTAGGATGCAAAGGATCAACATGAGGTGCACAAGGGCTAGCAATATACTTGCTCAAATGATATTCATTGAAAATCTCAAGCATTTCATTTTTCCACTCATGAAAATATTCTCCATCAAGAATAGGCACTCTATGTCTAAGACTCCCCAAAGTAGACACATCCATCTTCCACCAAAGGTGTTTAAACCAAGGTAATGGAGACCAATGCTCTGATACCAATTGAAAGGATCGAGAAGAGGTGTCTAGATGGGGGGTGATTAGACACTAAGTACCAAAAGTTACAGTTTTTAATTTCTTTAGGTTGAAGTGGAGTTTTGGCACAAGTTTAAACACAATACATTTCAAGCAAGCATGCAAAGAGTATATGAGCAGCGGAAAGTAAAGCATGCAACTTGCAAGAATGTAAAGGGAAGGGTTTGGATAATTCAAACGCAATTGGAGACACGGATGTTTTTGTCGTGGTTCTGATAGGTGGTGCTATCGTACATCCACGTTGATGGAGACTTCAACCCATGAAGGGTAACGGTTGCATGAGTCCATGGAGGGCTCCACCCACGAAGGGTCCACGAAGAAGCAACCTTGTCTATCCCATCATGGCCATCGCCCACGAAGGACTGGCCTCACTAGTGGTAGATCTTCACGAAGTAGGCGATCTCCTTGCCCTTACAAACTCCTCGGTTCAACTCCACAATCTTGTCAGAGGCTCCCAAGTGACACCTAGCCAATCTAGGAGACACCACTCTCCAAGAAGTAACAAATGGTGTGTTGATGATGAACTCCTTGCTCTTGTGCTTCAAATGATAGTCTCCCCAACACTCAACTCTCTCTCACAGGACATGGATTTGGTGGAAAGAAGATTTGAGTGGAAAGCAACTTGGGGAAGGCTAGAGATCAAGATTCATATGGTGGGAATGGAATATCTTGGCCTCAACACATGACTAGGTGGTTCTCTCTCAGAAAATGTGTATTGGAAGTGTAGGTATGTTCTGATGGCTCTCTCCATGAATGAAGAGTGGGTGGAGGGGTATATATAGCCTCCACACAAAATCTAACCGTTACACACAACTTGCCAATCTCGGTGGGACCGAATTGATAAACTCGGTCAGACCGATTCAGCAAATCTAGTGACCGTTAGGGTTTTCGGTGGGATCGACTGGATCAACTCGGTGGGACCGATGTGCTAGGGTTAGGGTAAATCCAAAACTCGGTTTGACCGATTACTCAAACTCGGTGGGACCGATTTGGGTAATAAGTGAAACAGAGAGTTGGCCAAGCAAACTCGGTGGGGCCGATTGCATATCTCGGTGGGACCAAAAATATTGCAATAGGTAACAGAGAGTTTGCAAGCCCATCTCGGTGAGACCGAGATCCCATTGGTGAGACCGAACTGATTAGGGTTTCTGGCAGTGGCTATGTCAACTGAACTCGGTGGCTCCGGATAGAAAGAATCGGTGGGGCCGAGTTTGACTTTTGGTTTAGGTCATATGTGGATGTGGGAAGGTAGTTGAGGGTTTTGGAGCATATCACTAAGCACTTTGAGCAAGCAAGCCATTACGCAACACCTCATCCCGTCTTGATAGTATTGGCTTTTCCTATAGACTCACTGTGATCTTGGATCACTAAAATAGAAAATGTAGAGTCTTGAACTTGAAGCTTGAGCTAATCCTTTGTCCTTAGCATCTTGAAGGGGTTCCACATCCTTTAGTTCATGCCACTTAATTTGTTGAACTTGTCTGAAACATACTAGGTAAACGTATTAGTCCAACAAGAGATATGTTGTCATTAATTATCAAAATCACCCAGGGAGCACTTGTTCTTTCATTCCCTTTACCCTTTTTCTTGAAACTGGTGGTCTTGTTGACCATCAACACTTGATGCTCCTTCTTGATTTCTACCTCCGCTGCCTTTAGCATTGCGAGGAGCTCGGGAATTGTCTTATTCATCCCTTGCATATTATAGTTCATCACAAAGCTCTTGTAGCTTGGTGGCAGTGATTGAAGAACTCCATCAATGACACTATCAACAGGAAGATTAACTCCTAGTTGAGTCAAGTGATTATGATACCCAGACATTTTGAGTATATGTTCACTGACAGAACTATTCTCCTCCATCTTGCAGCTATAGAACTTATTGGAGACTTCATATCTCTCAATCCGGGCATTTGCTTGAAATATTAACTTCAACTCCTGGAACATCTCATATGCTCCATGACGTTCAAAACATCATTGAAGTCCCGGTTCTAAGCCGTAAAGCATGGCACACTAAACTATTGAGTAGTCATGAGCTTTGCTCCGGCAGACATTCATAACATCTGGTGTTGCTCCTACAGCAGGTTTGGCACTTAGCGGTGCTTCCAGAACGTAATTCTTCTGTGCAGCAATGAGGATAATCCTCAAGTTACGGACCCAGTCCCTGTAATTGCTACCATCATCTTTCAACTTTGCTTTATCAAGGAACGCATTAAAATTCAACGGAACAACAACACGGGCCATCTATCTACAACAACATAGACATGCAAAATACTATCAGGTACTAAGTTCATGATAAATTAAGGTTTAGTTAATCAAATTATTAAAGAACTCCCATTTAGATAGCATCCCTCTAATCATCTAAGTGATCACGTGATCCATATCAACTAAACCATGTCCGATCATCACGTGAGATGGAGTAGTTTTCAATGGTGAACATCAATATGTTGATCATATCTTCTATATGATTCACGCTCGACCTTTCGGTCTCCAGTGTTCCGAGGCCATATCTGCATATGCTAGGCTCATCAAGTTTAACCCGAGTATTCTGCATGTGCAAAACTCGCTTGCACCCGTTGTATGTGAACGTAGAGCTTATCACACCCGATCATCACGTGGTGTCTCGGCACAACGAACTTTCACAGTGGTGCATACTTAGGGAGAACACTTGTACCTTGAAATTTAGTGATAGATCATCTTATAATGCTACCGTCGATCTAAGCAAAATAAGATGCATAAAAGATAAACATCACATGCAATCAATATAAGTGATATGATATGGCCATCATCATCTTGTGCTTGTGATCTCCATCTCCGAAATTGCTTTTATGACCTGACTACATAAGTTTTCAGTTAGGTTTACCGTGAAGACACATATCTAATTTAAACTGTCTATTAGGTTTGTATATAGATGGTACGCTGAATATTACTTTCTCTATAAAGAAATATAAGAGTAGTGATCTAAATGCTCTTATATTTCTCTATGGAGGGAGTACTATACAGGGGTTTAGTACACACTCAGCAGGAGAGTTAACTAATGTCCCTTGTACATTCTTGAGGCCCAGCCACCCAATTCACCAAGTGCATGATATAGCATGGCTTTCCTCCTTAAATGCTTGTGCAAGTTTTCTATGAAAACATGGGGAAGAAGTCAGAGCCTAAGATTAAAAAGTGCGAGCAGTCTGAGAACTGGACCAGAGTTACCTTCAAGCCTGTTCTTGCCAAGTACAACATGGCCGAGCTCGACAATGATGTCGTGGCACTCATGAGGAAGAGAGTAGTCGATATGGCAGGCACCCTTGGCAAAACCGTGAAGGTTGAGTTGAATGGTCAGAAGGTAGTAGCAAAAAGCTTCTCCGAGTACGTGCAACTCTATACTGACTCTGCTTCCAAAGTACCCGATCTACCAAGGTTTGGCATAGTTTTTGTGAGTTTGTGGGTGTGTCCATAAAAAGCTATCACTAGTAGAAAAAGGGCCATTTTTCCCGGTTCGTAAGGGCATTCTGTCCCGGTTTTGGAACCGGGACTAAAAGGTCGTTACTAATGCCTTTGGCCTTTAGTCCCGGTTCTTACACGAACCGGGACAGATGGGCCTCCACATGGCCGCTGCGGCCAGCCCAGGCAGGGGGGACTTTGGTCCCAGTTGATGACACCAACCGGGACCAAAAGGCGAGTTGAGGTTTTTTTTTGAAAGGGGCTGGTTTAGGGGTTTTGGGGGTTAATTTAGGTTGTTATTAGCTAGCTAATAGAAAAGTGTCCTCTCTTATATCTCTGTGCTTAGTTTACCAACGCTACTGTTATGCCTAAACATGGCTTAGATTGAAGTGAAGGCAACATGTGGTGCATGTCGAAAATAATACTAATCCTAACTTGATCAAGTTTGGATTGTACTACTTTCGACATGCGCCACATGCATGTTGCCTTCACTTCAATCCAATCCATGTTCATTTCACCTGCTAATATATAATAACTCTTCATGCTCACATCATGCATCATCATATATATAATAACAAGTCTACTAATCATCATCATACAACTTGCGATCATATATAATAACAAGTCTACTAACCATCATCATGCATGTACTTGTGTGACACCCCCGATTCAATCATACACTAATCATACACGCAAACGTGTACGATCAAGATCAGGGAGTCACGGGAAGATATCACAACACAACTCTACAAATAAAAATAAGTCATACAAGCATCATATTACAAGCCAGGGGCCTCGAGGACTCGAATACAAGAGCTCGATCATAGACGAGTCTGCGAAGGCAACTATATCTGAGTATAGACATAAGTTAAACAAGTCTGCCTTAAGAAGGCTAGCACAAACTGGGATATAGATCGAAAGAGGCACATGCCTCCTACTTGGGATCCTCCTAATCTACTCCTGGTCGTCGTCAGCGGCCTGCACATAGTAGTAGGCACCTCTAGTGTAGTAGGAGTCGTCGTCGACGGTGGCGTCTGGCTCCTGGACTCCAACGTCTGGTCGCAGCAATCGAGTATAGAAAGGGGGGAAAGAGGGAGCAAAGCAACTGTGAGTACTCATTCAAAGTACTCGCAAGCAAGGAGCTACACTACATATGTATGCATTAGTATCCAATGGAATAAGGGTATCATATGTGGACTGAACTGCAGAATGCCGGAATAAGAGGGGGATAGCTAGTCCTTTTGAAGACTACGCTTCTGGTAACCTCCATCTTGCAGTAGAAGAAGAGAGTAGATGGTAAGTTCACCAAGTAGTATCGTGTAGCATAATCCTAACCAATGATCCTCCCTTCGTCGCCCTGTGAGAGAGCGATCACCGGTTGTATCTGGCACTTGGAAGGGTGTGTTTTATTAAGTATCCGGTTCTAGTTGTCATAAGGTCAAGGTACAACTCCAAGTCGTCCTGTTACCGAAGATCACGGCTATTCGAATAGATTAACTTCCCTGTAGGGGTGCACCACATAACCCAACACGCTCGATCCCATTTGGCCAGACACACTTTCCTGGGTCATGCCCGGCCTCGGAAGATCAACACGTCGCAGCCCTACCTAGGCACAACAGAGAGGTCAGCGCACCGGTCTAAATCCTATGGCGCACGGGTCTATGCCCATCACCCATTGCACACCTGCATGTTGCGTACGCGGCCGGTGAGCAGACCTAGCAACCTCCATTACAAAGGAAGTTGCGTTACGCGGTCCAACCCGGCACGCGCCGCTCAGTCGCTGATGTCACGAAGGCTTCGGCTGATACCACGACATCGAGTGCCCATAACTGTCCCCGCATAGATGGTTAGTGCGTATAGGCCAGTAGCCAGACTCAGATCAAATACCAAGATCTCGTTAAGTGTGTTAAGTATTCGGGAACGCCGACCAGGGCCAGGCCCACCTCTCTCCTAGGTGGTCTCAACCTGCCCTGTCGCTCCGCCTCAAAGTAACAGTCGGGGGCCATCGGGAACTCAGGCCCACCACTACCTGGATGGAGCCACCTGCCCCTTCAGCCCCCATCTCCAAACAGTATCACCGGTAATGTAACAGTGCAAAGTATATAGAATATGCCCGTGATCACCTCCCGAAGTGATCACGGCCCAGTAGTATAACATGGCAGACGGACAAGAGTGTAGGGCCACTGATGATAATCTAGCATCCTATACTAAGCATTTAGGATTGCAGGTAAGGTATCAACAGTTGTAGCAACAATGACAGGCTATGCATCAGAATATGATTAACGGAAAGCAGTAACATGCTACACTACTCTAATGCAAGCAGTATAGAGGAGAGTAGGAGATATCTGGTGATCAAGGGGGGGGGGCTTGCCTGGTTGCTCTGGCAAGAAGGGGTCGTCAACACCGTAGTCGTACTGGGTAGCAGCGGCATCGGTCTCGGTGTTTAGCGAGAGAAGAGGGGGAAGAAACAATGAATACAATTTAAACAGATGCGCAACGATGCATGACAAAGCAAAGCGTTATGCTAGGTGTGCCCTAACACGGTATGAGGTGATACCGATGAAGGGGGGAAACATCCGGGAAAGTATCCCCGGTGTTTCGCGTTTTCGGGCAGAGGAGCCGGAGGGGGAAAGTCGCGTGTTTGCTATGCTAGGGATGGGTGGCGGACGAACGGGCTGCGTATCCGGATTCGTCTCGTCGTTCTGAGCAACTTTCATGTACAAAGTTTTTACATCCGAGTTACAGATTATTTTATATTAAAATTTAAAGATTAAAAATGATTTTCTAATTTCAGGATTTAATTTAATTCGAAATTAAATTTGTATTTAAATGCTATGGGTACACAGGAAGTGTACCCAGATTGTGTCTAAGGGGCTGACAGGTGGGGCCCTGGTCAAATGTCCAGTCAGCATTTGATTGGACCATTGACTGGTCAAAAGGGGCCCATGGGACCCGCATGTCATTGACTGGGTTATCCCAGTCAGCGGTTTGACTGGTCAATGGGACCCATGTGTCATTGATACATGTTTTACTAAACATCACTTGATTAACTAATCTGGTTGATTAGGTTATTAAGCAGGCTAATTAAGTTAACTAATTAACTTACTAGCTAATTAATTAATTAATTAATTTAACAATATTTATTTATTTAATCTTTTTTTTATGTTTTATTTTTGGGCATGGGGCCCATCTGTCATAGGCACAGGGGGCGGTTAACGGGCGCTGAGCACGCGGGTTTCGGGCGTTGTGGGCGTGGGGCATCGCCCGAACGGCCAGTCATGCGAGGCTGGCCCCGGATGCGGGCGCGCGGCCAGGAGGCGGAGCGTGGCCAGACGGGCGGGGTCGTCGACAGGGAGGCGACGGCGAGCAGCGGTGGAGGCGGGGCGGCGTGGCAATAGCGAAAGGAGGCAGCAAGCGCAGTAGGATAGCGAGGCCAGGTGCCTCGTCGGGCACGCAGAAGGCGCCGGTGGCCATAGCCTGGGAGTGCGAGGAGGCAGCAGGGCGGGTAAGCGTGGCCTGGAGCTGGGGCGCGTCGCGCGGGTGTCGTGTGCGTGCAAGGGATGAGGGAGCCGCGGGGGGGGGGGGGAGAGGGTGCGGCCACGGCGCGTGCACGGGCAGGGGACGACGCGGCGGAGCGAGTGTAGCAGCAGTAGTGGCTGCAATAGATGGCGACAAGGGTGCGCGGCGCGGGTGTGCGCAGGGCTCATTCGGACGCCACTAGGTGGGTGTGGTGAGTGTCGGCGGTGACTAACGGCGGGAGACAGAGGAGAGAGGGGGGGGGGGGCTTGCTCACGTCCGTTGCAGGGGAACAGGCAGCGAGGCTCGATGGAGCCATCGGGGAGGAGGATGAGGAGGTCCGGCGTGGAGGAGACGAGGACAACGGGACGGCGTCGGGGAGGCGGGTGCAGTCCGGGTGGGGAGGAGGACGGGGATGCGGTGAAGGAGGTTGGGAGCCGCGAGGAGGCCGGGGGTGGCGGTGCTTGGCACCGGCGGGCGGCGGCGTCTGGGGAGCGGCGGCTCGAGTGTCGGGCGCCCGCTCCATTGAGCGTGCGTGCATGCGGCGACGCGGGTGAGGGGACGAGGGGAACGGTGGTGGGGATCGAGTGGAGTGGGGGTAGGTGGAGTTAGGGTTTCGGGATTGGGGGTGGCTTAAGTAGGCCAGGGGGTGGGCCGGCAGGCCACTCGGCCACACAGCCAACTGGGCCAAGGCCCAGTCGGAGGGGGGGGGGGTAAGGTTGTTTTCCTTTATTTTATCTTTGTTTTATTTTATATTTCTGTTTTACTGTTTTTATTTTAGTTTCCTTTTGAATTTGGTTTTATAAACTACACCACTGGTTCCTAATTTAGTTTTAATAAGTATGCCACTGCCCCATAAGTTTTTAGCAATAAAACAAATAGTTTAATATTTTATCAAATTGAAAAGGGTAGTTAGTTAAATGTTTTGCTGCTGTTTTAAATATTTTAGTGCACTTAAACCTTTTATAAAATTGTGGTTTCTTCACCAATATTTAATATGGATTATTTGGCACACTCCGAACATTTTAGTTTTAATATTTGAAAACTTTTATTGTTTGCTTGATTTTGAATTTGAATTCGAACCATTTTCGAACTAACGCAAGATTAGCAACAGTAATCGAGGTGATGTGGCATCATTAGCAAAGTTTCACTGTAGCCTAATTAACCGGGCATCACAACTCGTTATTAATAACAAGTCATACGATCATCATCCTCATAGTCATCGAACCAACCCTACTTAATTGTTCTTAGCACATGATCATCAGTATTAGGTAGAACCTAAATACCCTCTTTAAGGTAAAATAGTATATAACAATATAGACTCTGACTCTCCATTATGGAGAATGGAGATCATCCTGTCTCTAATTCTTGCGCTTCACTTCCTTTTGCTTCCAAGAACCTCCTTACGACTGTCCATACATTTTTTCCATCCTTTGATTTGCATCTCTCCATTTCTTTTAGAAATCCGGTATGGACAGTTGAGATTTGTAGGATGACCTGGTTGTATGTTCAAAACATTAAGGCTACCTTTCTGATACATCAAATGAGGCACACAATTCTCTGGGATTATCTATTGAAAAACATATTAATAACTTCATAGTTAGCAATGATGTACTAGTTTTAGAAGTATGCAAAATATGCACGGATGTCGTAATAGTAAAAAATCTTACCAGGGTATCTCCATGGTAGTTACCGTAGTTCAACACGTGCACTAGTGGCACGTATTGACCATAATGTTGAGGAGTTTGATTGTAGATATTGTAATTCTCAATATCAGTACAAAATCCAACCAGATGATTTTTTCCATAGAGACAACAATGGTTTTGTCTACCATCTTCCGCACATTCTTTCAAGAATGAAAATAAGATGTCAATGGAAATAAGCTGTCAACTATTTTGAAATAAACAACATAAATTAGCTAAGAACTATATTTGAGAAACTCACATAGCGGTAGAATTGAAGGCGTATCAACAAGGACCCAAATGTCCATATTGTCTTGCTCGATTTCAGGATCACCAAGATCCATGGTGACAAGCATACCGTCATAAAAACCATACATCTTGCAAAGTGCTTCCCATTGTTTGCAACCATAATGGGTTACGCTCTCGGAATTGTACATCTTTACTTCAAAATCCACACCATGGTGAGTCCTTAGGTGAATTTTCTTTGTTTCAAAACTTTCATGGTCTTCAAAACCCATCCTCTCCAAGACATAGCGTCTTGCATGGCATGGGATAAGCTATTCGAATTGTAAAAGATGAAAAGTACATGTTGAAATATTTGAAGTCATGCTTAATTACGAAAAAAATAACACTTGTCGTCATTGCGTACCGTTTCAACATCGAAGGTCTCCTCTAGCTTAATGCTGAATCGCCGATCTTCGTCTAGGTGAGGTCTGTCGCACAGACCTCGGCCGTCGTGGCACCAGCTGCACTCCCCCGGTAGACTTTCGTCGTCCGAGTACGACATTTCCTATGTTCATAATTCAAATATTAAACGTCTACAATCAAATATATGTACTAAAAACCTAAGTTAGATCATTATTGTTCATCACGGGTTGACTATCGGTCTGTCTAGTCTTTTCTTGAAAACTCTCAACACGGGAATGAAGGAGAAGCTACCCCCATATATGGTGGAGACTCAACAGACTTAAAGTCAACACGGGGACTCACATTATAGGACTCATATTGACATGGAGATTTGGCTTGTCTCACCTCGAGGTTGAAGGAAATATGCCCTGGAGGCAATAATAAAGTTATTATTTATTTCCTTATTTCATGATAAATGTTTATTATTCATGCTAGAATTGTATTAACCGAAAACATAATACATGTGTGAATATATAGACAAACATAGTGTCACTAGTATGCCTCTACTTGACTAGCTCGTTAATCAAAGATGATTAAGTTTCCTAACCATAGACATGTGTTGTCATTTGATTAAGGGGATCACATCATTAGGAGAATGATGTGATTTACTTGACACGTTTCGTTAGCTTAGCACTAGATCGTTTAGTATGTTGTTATTGCTTTCTTTATGACTTATACATGTTCGTATGACTATGAGATTATGCAACTCCCGTTTATCGGAGGAACACTTTGTGTGCTACCAAACGTCACAACGTAACTAGGTGATTATAAAGGTGCTCTACAGGTGTCTCCGAAGGTACTTATTGGGCTGGTATATTTCGAGATTAGGATTTGTCACTTCGATTGTCGGAGAGGTATCTCTGGGCCCACTCGGTAATACACATCACTTAAGCCTTGCAAGCATTGCAACTAATGAGTTAGTTGCGCGATGATGTAGTACGGAACTAGTAAAGAGACTTGCCGGTAACGAGATTGAACTAGGTATTGAGATACCGATGATCGAATCTCGGGCAAGTAACATACCGATGACAAAGGGAACAACGTATGTTGTTATGCGGTTTGACCGATAAAGGTCTTCGTAGAATATGTAGGAGCCAATATGAGCATCCAAGTTTCACTATTGGTTATTGACCGGAGACGTGTCTCGGTCTTGTTTACATAGTTCTCGAACCCGTAGGGTCCGCACGCTTAAAGTTGGATGACGGTTATATTATGAGTTTGTGCGTTTTGATGTACCGAAGGTAGTTCGGAGTCCCGGATGAGATCGGGGACATGACGAGGAGTCTCGAAATGGCCGAGACGTAAAGATCGATATATTGGACGACTATATTCGGACATCGGAAAGGTTCCGAGTGGTGCGGGTATTTTTCGGAGAACGAGGAGTTACGGGAATACGGGGGAAGAAGTATATGGGCGTTATTGGGGTTTAGGGGAGAGAGAGAGGTAGGCCGCCCCCCCCAATGACTAGTCCGAATTGGACTAGGGGGAGGGGCGGCGCCCCTCCTTCCTTCTCTTCCCTCTTCCCCTTCCTTGTCTCCTACTCCTACTACTTGGAAGGGGAGAAATCCTACTCCCGATGGGAGTAGGACTCCTCCACGGTGCGCCATAGGGGCCGGACCTCTCCCCCTCCACTCCTTTATATACGTGACCAGGGCACCCGATAGAGACAATAATTGATCCCTTGGATCTCTTAGCCATGTGCGGTGCCCCTCTCCACCATAGTCCACCTCGATAATATCGTAGCGGTGCTTAGGCGAAGCCCTGCGACGATAGAACATCAACATCGTCACCATGCCGTCGTGCTGACGGAACTCTACCTCAAAGCTCGAGTGGATCGGAGTTCGGGGGATGTCATCGAGTTGAATGTGTGCAGAACTCGGAGGTGTCGTGCGTTCGGTATTTGATCGGTCGGATCATGAAGACATACGACTACATCAACCGTGTTGTGCTAATGCTTCCGCTTTCAGTCTACGAGGGTACATGGACACACTCTCCCCTCTCGTTGCTATGCATCACCATGATCTTGCGTGTGCGTAGGATTTTTTTGGAAATTACTATGTTCCCCAACAGTGGCATCCGAGCCAGGTTTTATGCATTGATGTTATATGCACGAGTAGACCACAAGTGAGTTATGCGTGATACAAGTCATACTGCTTACCAGCATGTCATACTTTGGTTCGGCGGTATTGTTGGATGAAGCGGCCCGGACCAACCGTCATATCTATAATTTTTGATTGTTCCATGCCAATATTCTACAACTTTCATATACTTTTGGCAACTTTTTATACTGTTTTGGGACTAACATATTGATCCAGTGCGAGTGTCAGTTTTTGTTTGTTGCATGTTTTTTGTTTCGCAGAATATTGCTACCTCTTGAGCTTGCGTTGGATTTCCCCGAAGAGGAAGGGATGATGCAGCAGAGTAGCGTAAGTATTTCCCTCAGTTTTAGAGAACCAAGGTATCAATCTAGTAGGAGGCCACACTCAAGTCCCTCGTACTTGCACAAAACGATAGCTACTCACAACCAACGCGATTAAGGGTTATCAATCCCTTCACGGTCACTTACGAGAGTGAGATCTGGTAGATATAATATTTTTGGTATTTTTGGTATAGAGATGCAAAGTGAAAAGTAAAAGGCAAAGTAAAAAGCAAAGCAAGATTAAAGTGATGGAGATTGATATGATGAGAATAGACCCGGGGGCCATAGGTTTCACTAGTGGCTTCTCTCAAGAGCATAAGTATTCTACGGTGGGTGAACAAATTATTGTTGAGCAATTGACAGAATTGAGCATAGTTATGAGAATATCTAGGCATGATCATGTATATAGGCATCCCGTCCGTGACAAGTAGACCGAAACGATTCTGCATCTACTACTATTACTCCACTCATCGACCGCTATCCAGCATGCATCTAGAGTATTAAGTTAAAAACAGAGTAACGCTTTAAGCAAGATGACATGATGTAGAGAGATAAATTCATGCAATATGAAATAAACCCCATCTTGTTATCCTCGATGGCAACGATACAATACGTGCCTTGCTGCCCCTTCTGTCACTGGGAAAGGACACCGCAAGATCGAACCCAAAGCTAAGCACTTCTCCCATGGCAAGAACTACCAATCTAGTTGGCCAAACCAAACGGATAATTCGAAGAGACTTGCAAAGATAACCAATCATACATAAAAGAATTCAGAGAAGATTCAAATATTATTCATAGATAGACTTGATCATAAACCCACAATTCATCGGTCTCAACAAACACACCGCAAAAAGAAGATTACATCGAATAGATCTCCACAAGAGAGGGGGAGAACTTTGTATTGAGATCCAAAAAGAGAGAAGAAGCCATCTAGCTACTAACTATGGACCCGAAGGTCTGAGGTAAACTACTCACACTTCATCGGAGAGGCTATGATGATGTAGAAGCCCTCCGTGATGACGGCCCTCTCCGGCGGAGCTCCGGAACAGGCCCCAAGATGGGATCTCGTGGATACAGAAAGTAGCGACGGTGGAATTAGGTTTTTGGCTCCTGTTCTATTCGTTTGGGGGTACGTAGGTATATATAGGAGGAAGGAGTACATCGGTGGAGCACCGAGGGGCCCACGAGGCAGGGGGGCGCGTCCTAGGGGGGCGCCCGCCACCCTCGTGATCGCCTCTCTGATGCCTTGGCGTAGGGTCCAAGTCTCCTGGATCACGTTCGGTGAGAAAATCACGTTCCTGAAGGTTTCATTCCGTTTGGACTCCGTTTGATATTCCGTTTCTTCGAAACACTGAAATAGGCAAAAAAAACAGCAATTCTGGGCCGGGCCTCTGGTTAATAGGTTAGTCCCAAAAATAATATAAAAGTGGAAAATAAAGCCCAATATAGTCCAAAACAGTAGATAATATAGCGTGGAGCAATCAAAAATTATAGATACGTTGGACACGTATCAAATATCCATATCAAACGGAGTCCAAGTGGGATAAAACCTGATGGAGATTTTTTTTGGAATATATATGATTTTTGGGTAGAAAAATCCACGTGAGACGGTGCCCGAGGGAGGCACGAGGCAGGGGGGCGCGCCCTGACCCTCGTGGCCACCCCGTAAGGAGGTTGGTGCCCTTCTTTCTCCGCAAGAAAGCTAATATCCGGATAGAGATCGTGTTAAAATTTCAGCCCAATCGGAGTTACGGATCTCCGGGAATATAAGAAACGGTGAAAGGGAAGAATCTAGGAACGCGGAAACATAGAGGGACAGAGAGACAGATCCAATCTCGGAGGGGCTCTCGCCCCTCCCATGCCATGGAGGCCATGGACCACAGGGGAAACCCTTCTCCCATCTAGGGAGAAGGTCAAGGAAGAAGAAGAAGGAGGGGCCCCTCTCCCCCTCTCTTCCGGTGGCACCGGAACACCGCCGGGGCCATCATCATCACCGCAATCTTCACCAACAACTTCACCGCCATCATCACCAACTCTTCCCCCCTCTATGTAGCGGTGTAACCTCTCTCTTACCCGCTGTAATCTCTACTTAAACATGGTGTTCAACGCTATATATTATTTCCCAATGATGTATGGCTATCCTATGATGTTTGAGTAGATCCGTTTTGTCCTAATGGTTAATTGATGATCATGATTGGTTTGAGTTGCATGTTTTATTATTGCTGCTGTCCTATGGTGCTCTCCAAGTCGCGCAAGCGTGAGGGATTCCCGCTGTAGGGTTTGCAATATGTTCATGACTTTCTTATGGTGGGTGGCGTGAGTGACAGAAGCACAGACCCGAGTAAGTAGGTTGTTTGCATATGGGATAAAGAGGACTTGATACTTTAATGCTATGGTTGGGTTTTACCTTAATGATCTTTAGTAGTTGCGGATGCTTGCTACAGTTTCAATCATAAGTGCATATGATCCAAGTAGAGAAAGTATGTTAGCTTATGCCTCACCCTCATATAAAATTGCAACAATGATTACCTGTCTAGTTGTCGGTTGCCTAGGGACAAATAACTTTCTCATAACAAAAATCTCTCTACTAAAACTAATTTAGTTGTGTCTTTATCTAAACAACCCCTATTTTTTATTTACACGCTCTTTATTACCTTGCAAACCTATTCAACAACACCTACAAAATACTTCTAGTTTCTTGTTCTAGGTAAAGCGAACGTGAAGCGTGCGTAGAGTTGTATCGGTGGTCGATAGAACTTGAGGGAATATTTGTTCTGCCTTTAGCTCCTCGTTGGGTTCAACACTCTTACTTATCAAAAACTGTTGCGATCCCCTATACTTGTGGGTTATCAAGACCTTTTTCTGGCGCCGTTGCCGGGGAGCAATAGCGTGGGGTGAATATTCTCGTGTGTGCTTGTTTGTTTTATCACTAAGTAATTTTTATTTGCTGTTCTTAGTTGTTCTTTATCTTTAGTTATGGATATGGAACACGAAATACTAAAAAATTAGGTTTACTTGCTGCTCATGGAGATGAGGAACCTCCTAAAACCCTTGATGCTCGTTATGTGACAGATATTATGTACTACTTTGATAATATAGAGAAAACCCCATTCAATTTGGTAATGGGAGACACGTTGGATCAACATGAATACTTTAGGGATTATCGCTTGACTCAAAAAGGGAAACTATTATGGGATCAAATTTATATGTTGTATTGGTATGCCAGGCAACTATGCTTGAGATATGATTATACTTGTTGCTCTAGGATGAAGGCTCCACACCTTCCCTTTTCATGTGAATTTAATGATAATGAAACTTTGGCTTCTTATGCTAGAGGTATATATAACTACTATGATGTGGAACAAATAGAAGAATTTGTCGCTTTTAAGGGTGCTCATGAAATTAAATCTTTGTTTGAAAAGTATGAAGCTTTTGATGATGATGTTTATAGGCCTGTAAATTTTGGTATATTGAAATATTGCTATGAGAATTATGAATACAATTCCTATATTGATGCACTTATTGAGAAAGTCTCCGTTGTCCAAGAAGAGACTAATATTCTGCAGGAGTCTATGGAAGAAGAAATTGACGAAACTGTGAGCTCATTGGATGAAAAAGATGAGGAGGAGAGCGAAGAACAAAAGGAGGAAGAGCGGATTGATCACCCGTGCCCACCTTCTAATGAGAGTAACTCTTGAACTCATACATTGTTTAATTCCCCTTCATGCTTACCGAAGGATGAATGCTATGATAATTGCTATGATCCCGTTGATTCTTTTGAAATATCCCTTTTTGATGATGCTTGCTATGCTTGTGGCCAAGATGCCAATATGAATTATGCTTATGGAGATGAACTTGCTATAGTTCCTTATGTTAAACATGAAATTGTTGCTATTGCACCCACGCATGATAGTCCTATTATCTTTTTGAATTCTCCCAACTACACTATATCGGAGAAGTTTACCCTTATTAAGGATTATATTGATGGGTTGCCTTATACTGTTACACATGATGATTTTGATAAATATAATATGCATGTTCTTTCTGCTCCTACTTGCAATTATTATGAGAGAGGAACTATATCTCCACCTCTCTATGTTTCCAATATGATAAAATTGCAAGAAACTGTTTATACTATGCATTGGCCTTTACTATGTGTGCATGAATTGTTCTTTTATGACATGCCGATGCATAGGAAGAGAGTTAGACTTCATCATTACATGATATATGTTGCTTTGTGCTCACTACTAAATTACAAATCATTGCTAATTAAAATTGGCTTTGATATACCTTGGGATCCGGGTGGATTCACTACTTGAGCACTATATGCCTAGCTTAATGGCTTTAAAGAAAGCGCTGCCAGGGAGACAACCCAGAAGTTTTAGAGAGTCATTTATTTCTGTTGAGTCCTTTAATATAGTTTAAAAACAACAAAATAAAGAGGGGAACCCGAAACTTCTCAAAAAGAAAAGCGAAAGTGAGGAAGACAAGCATTGTTGAAGTGGGAGCTAGCCTTGAACTTTGTTCATGCTCACGGAAACTTTGTGAATATTTATTACAAAAACTTTTCAACAAAAACAATTATCCCGTTATACAATTCCATTGTATTATTAAAATAATGTGCCAAGATTTGCCTTTAGGCTGTTTACTTTGCTTGTTGGTTTGTACGGTGCAGGACAGAAACTTTGGCTGTAGTGCACAATTTTACATTTTTTACTGGAATGTCAAATGGTTCTGATTCTTTTTTCAATGTATTTCTATACAAATTGTTTATGTTTCCTAATTTTGGAAGAATTTTTCAAGTATCATAAGTATGGTGAATGTTCAGATTATTACAGACTGTTCTGTTTTAGACAGATTCTGTTTTTGATGCATAGTTTGCTTGTTTTGATGAAACTATCGATTTATATCAGTGGATTAAGCCATGGAAAAGTTATACTACAATAGCTATAATGAAAAAACAAAATATGAATTGGTTTGCAACAGTACTTAGAGTGGTGATTTGCTTTATTATACTAACAGATCTTACCGAGTTTTCTGTTGAAGTTTTGTGTGGATGAAGTGTTCAATGATCGAGAAGGTCTCGATGTGATAAGAAGGAAGAGAGGCAAGAGCTCAAGTTTGTGGATTCCCTAGGCAACCCAAGTAAATAGTCAAGGAGACTCAAGCATCTAAGCTTGGGGATGCCCCGGAAGGCATCCCCTCTTTCTTCAACAAGTATCGGTATGTTTTCGGATTCGTTTCATTCATGTGATATGTGCAATCTTGGAGAGTCTTTTGCATTTAGTTTTCATTTTTCTTTTATGCACCATGCTGGTATGAGATAGTCCTTGGTTGATTTATAGAATTCTCTATGCACTTCACTTATATCTTTTGAGTATGGCTTTATAGAATGCTTCATGTGCTTCACTTATATCATTTGAAGTTTGGATTGCATGTTTCTCTTTACATAGAAAACCACCATTTGTAGAATGCTCTTTTGCTTCACTTAGATTTGTTAGAGCGTGGGCATATCTTTTGTAGAAATAATTAAACTCCCTTTCTTCACTTATATATATTTAGAGAGATGACAGGAACTGGTCATTCACATGGTTAGTCATAAAATCCTACATAAAACTTGTAGATCACTGAATATGATATGTTTGATTACTTGCAATAGTTTTGCGATATAAAGATGGTGATATTAGAGTCATGCTAGTGGGTAGTTGTGGATTAGTAGAAATACTTGTGTTGAGGTTTGTGATTCCCGTAGCATGCACGTATGGTGAACCGTTATGTAACGAAGTCGGAGCATGAGGTATTTATTGATTGTCTTCCTTATGAGTGGCGGTCAGGGACGAGCGATGGTCTTTTCCTACCAATCTATTCCCCTAGGGGCATGCATAGTAGTACTTTGCTTCGAGGGCTAATAAACTTTTTCAATAAGTATATGAGTTCTTTATGACTAATGTTGAGTCCATGGATTATACGCACTCTCACCCTTCCATCATTGCTAGCCTCTTCGGTATCGTGCATTGCCCTTTATCACCTCGAGAGTTGGTGCAAAATTCGCCGGTGCTTCCAAACCCCGTGATATGATACGCTCTATCACACATAAGCCTCCTTATATCTTCCTCAAAACAGCCACCATACCTACCTATCATGGCATTTCCATAGCCATTCCGAGATATATTGCATGCAACTTCCATCATCATCATATACATGACTTGATCATTCATTGTCATATTGCTTTGCATGATTGTAAGATAGCTAGCATGATGTTTTCATGGCTTGTCCGTTTTTTGATGTCATTGCTACGCTAGATCATTGCACATCCCAGTACACCACCGGAGGCATTCATATAGAGTCATATCTTTGTTCTAGTATTGAGTTGTAATATTGAGTTGTAAGTAAATAAAAGTGTGATGATCATCATTATTAGAGCATTGCCCGAAGAAAAAAAGGGGGCCAAAGAAGCCTGCAAAAAAAGAAAATAAAAAAATAAAAAAAGGAAAAGGGGGCAATGTTACTATCCTTTTACCACACTTGTGCTTCAAAGTAGCACCATGTTCTTCATATAGAGAGTCTCTTGAGTTATCATTTTCATATACTAGTGGGAATTTTCATTATAGAACTTGGCTTGTATATTCCAACGATGGGCTTCCTCAAATGCCCTAGGTCTTCATGAGCAAGCAAGTTGGATGCACACCCACTTAGTTTTAGTTTGAGCTTTCATATACTTATAGCTCTAGTGCATCCGTTGCATGGCAATCCCTACTCCTCACATTGACATCAATTGATGGGCATCTCCATAGCCCGTTGATTAGCCACGTCGATGTGAGACTTTCTCCCTTTTTGTCTTCTCCACACAACCTCCACCATCATATTCTATTCCACCTATAGTGCTATGTCCATGGCTCACGCTCATGTATTGCGTGAGGGTTGAAAAAGCTGAAGCGCGTTAAAAAGTCTGAACCAATTGCTCGGCTTGTCATTGGGGTTGTGCATGATTTGAATATTTTGTGTGGTGAAGACGGAGCATAGCCAGACTATATGATTTTGTAGGGATAACTTTCTTTGGCCTTGTTATTTTGAAAAGACATGATTGCTTTATTAGTAGGCTTGAAGTATTATTGTTTTTATGTCAAATGATAGACTATTGCTTTGAATCACTCGTATCTTAATATTCATGCCATGATTAGATACATGATCAAGATTATGCTAGGTAGCATTCCACATCAAAAATTATCTTTATTATCATTTACCTACTCGAGGACGAGCAGGAATTAAGCTTGGGGATGCTGATACGTCTCTGTCTTATCTATAATTTTTTATTGTTCCATGCCGATATTCTACAACTTTCATATGCTTTTGGCAACTTTTTATACTATTTTTGGGACTAACATATTGATCCAGTGCCAGTGCCAGTTCTTGTTTGTTGCATGTTTTTTGTTTCGCAGAATATCCATATCAAACGGAGTCCAAACGGGATAAAAACTGACGGAGATTTTTTTGGAATATATATGTTTTTAGGAAGAAAAATCCACGCGAGACGGTGCCCGAGGGAGGCACGAGGCAGGGGGGCGCACCCCTGACCCTCGTGGCCACCCCGTAAGGCGGTTGGTGCCCTTCTTTCGCCGCAAGAAAGCTAATATCCGGATAGAGATCGTGTTAAAATTTCAGCCCAATCGGAGTTACGGATCTCTGGGAATATAAGAAACGGTGAAAGGGAAGAATCTGGGAACGCAGAAATAGAGAGGGACAGAGAGATAGATCCAATCCGGAGGGCCTCTCGCCCCTCCCATGCCATGGAGGCCATGGACCAGAGGGTAAACCCTTCTCCCATCTAGGGAGAAGGTCAAGGAAGAAGAAGAAGGAGGGGGCCCCTCTCCCCCTCTCTTCCGATGGCGCCGGAACACCACCGGGGCCATCATCATCACCGCAATCTTCACCAACAACTTCACCGCCATCATCACCAACTCTTCCCCCCTCTATGCAACGGTGTAACCTCTCTCTTACCTGTTGTAATCTCTACTTAAACATGGTGCTCAACTCTATATATTATTTCCCAATGATGTATGGCTATCCTATGATGTTTGAGTAGATCCGTTTTGTCCTAATGGTTAATTGATGATCGTGATTGGTTTGAGTTGCATGTTTTATTATTGGTGCTGTCCTATGGTGCTCTCCGTGTTGCGCAAGCGTGAGGGATTCCCTCTGTAGGGTTTGCAATACGTTCATGATTTTCTTATGGTGGGTGGCGTGAGTGACAGAAGCACAGACCCGAGTAAGTAGGTTGTTTGCGTATGGGATAAATAGGACTTGATACTTTAATGATATGGTTGGGTTTTACCTTAATGATCTTTAGTAGTTGCGGATGCTTGTTAGAGTTCCAATCATAAGTGCATATGATCCAAGTAGAGAAAGTATGTTAGCTTATGCCTCTCCCTCATATAAAATTGCAACAATGATTACCGGTCTAGTTGTCGGTTGCTTAGGGGCAAATAACTTTCTCATAACAAAAAGCTCTCTACTAAAACTAATTTAGTTGTGTCTTTATCTAAACAACCCCTATTTTTTATTTACACGCTCTTTATTACCTTGCAAACCTATTCAACAACACCTACAAAATACTTCTAGTTTCATACTTGTTCTAGGTAAAGCGAACGTCAAGCGTGCGTAGAGTTGTATTGGTGGTCGATAGAACTTGAGGGAATATTTGTTCAGCCTTTAGCTCCTCGTTGGGTTCGACACTCTTTGTCGGTGTCAAAACCGGCGAAACTCGGGTAGGGGGTCCCGAACTGTGCGTCTAAGGCGGATGGTAACAGGAGGCAGGGGCCACGATGTTTTACCCAGGTTCGGGCCCTCTTGATGGAGGTAAAACCCTACGTCATGCTTGATTATTCTTGATAATATGAGTAGTACGAGAGTTGATCTACCACGAGATCAGAGAGGCTAGACCCTAGAAGCTAGCCTATGGTATGATTGTATGTTGTCCTACGGACTAAAACCCTCTGGTTTATATAGACACCAAAGGGGGCTAGGGTTACACAGAGTCGGTTACAAGGAAGGAGATCTACACATCCGTATTGCCAAGCTTGCCTTCCACGCCAAGGAGAGTCCCATCCGGACATGGGACGAAGTCTTCAATCTTGTATCTTCATAGTCCAACAGTCCGGCCAAAGGATATAATCAGGTTGTTCGGATACCCCCTAATCCAGGACTCCCTCAGTAGCCCCTGAACCAGGCTTCAATGACGATGAGTCCGGCGCGCAGATTGTCTTCGGCATTGCAAGGCGGGTTCCTCCTCTGAATACTTCATAGAAGATCTTGAACACGAGGATCGTGTCCGGCTCTGCAAAATAAGTTCCACATACCACCGTAGAGGGAATAATATTTACACATGTCTAATCTGCTAACGTTCCCCATAGTGTGACATCACACCACAGCCAGGTCTTTATTCGAATCGTTTTTCATGACCTGTCACAGCGTGTTTCGCGAGGCGGTTTCCTTGGCATGCCTTGTTGAAGCAGAGATCGTGTCCCCTTATTACGGGATTCCCATTAATACAGACGTGGGTAACCCAACCGCGCCATCAATTACGGCGCTTGGGGGATAAGCAAGTTTTACCAGGCTGGTTGGGGTGCATAGTTTTGTCCGCCCTTATAAAGGGATAAGGTCTCACCTTTTTCTACCCACGCCTTCTTCCTCGTTGCCCATCCATTCTCGTGCACTCGAGCTCCAGCGCCCAAGTCCACATCCTTTTCCTCAACTCTCTCCAAACATCCAAACATGTCCGGAGCAGGAGGCAAGTGGATGGCCTCCTCTGTCATGGAGGGACACATCAAAAAACTACGTGGAGCCGGATACTTAGCGGCGAATATCACGCACCGGCTGCCAGCCGTGGGGCAGATCGTCCCTACCCCGGAACCTCACGAAATGGTGGTTTCCCTCCCCCACTTCGTCCACGGACTGGGGTTTCCCCTCCATCCATTCGTCCATGGCCTTATGTTCTATTATGGGCTGGACTTTCATGATCTGGCCCCGAGTTTCATCCTCAACATCTCGACGTTCATCGTCGTGTGCGAGGCTTTCCTCCGCATCCGGCACCACTTCGGCCTATGGCTGAAGACCTTCAATATCAAGCCGAAGGTAGTAGGCGGCCAACAAGCGGAATGTGGCAGAGCCATGGTGGGCAAAATGCCCAATGTTACATGGCTCGAGGGCTCATTCGTGGAGACCATAAAGGGGTGTCAATCGGGGTGGTTCTACATCACCGAGCTGCGCGATACCAACTGGGTGGCGGCCCCCGAGTTTTAATCCGGAATCCCCATGCGGCTCACTTCCTGGAAGGAGAAGGACCTGTCTTGGGGCTCATCGGTGGAGCTGGACAGACTCCAGAAGTGTATCCGGAACATGACAAGCAAGAAACTTAAGCTTGTCAACATAGTCTAGGTCATGCTTTTCCGCCGGATCCTCCCGTGTCAACAACGGGCTTTCAACTTATGGGAGTTCGACCCGGCCCCGCACCAGACTCTGCGCGAGCTCTTCGACACGACGCATAAGGGCATCTGGAAGGTGTTGTTAAAAGGCGCCGAGGTCCCCCCTTCTCTTACCGAGGACAGTGGGTTAAGCGCGAAGCGCCCTGCGAATCCGGTAAGCTCTGTACACTGGGTAGGGTATTTATTTCCCATAGCTTAACCATGTGCGGGGTCTGAGCTCCCATGCCTTTGACAGGACTGGGTGGAGACATCGGAGCAGATCAACTGTCCGACCCCTATGCCCGACTTGCCCGGCACCACACCATGAAAAGTGGTGTTTGACGGCTTAAGATTTTTGTCAGTCAATCCCATGCTGTCGGTGTCAAAACCGGTGGATCTCAGGTAGGGGGTCCCGAACTATGCGTCTAAGGCGGATGGTAATAGGAGGCAGGGGACATGATGTTTTACCCAGGTTCGGGCCCTCTTGATGGAGGTAAAACCCTACGTCCTGCTTGATTATTCTTGATAATATGAGTAGTGCAAGAGTTGATCTACCACGAGATTAGAGAGGCTAAACCCTAGAAGCTAGCCTATGGTATGATTGTATGTTGTCCTACGGACTAAAACCCTCTTGTTTATATAGACACCGGAGGGGGCTAGGGTTACACAGAGTCGGTTATAAGGAAGGAGATCTACATATTCGTATTGCCAAGCTTGCCTTCCACGCCAAGGAGAGTCCCATCCAGACACAGGACGTCGTCTTCAATCTTGTATCTTCATAGTCCAATAGTCCTGCCAAAGGATATAATTCGGCTCTTCGGATTCCCCCTAATCCAGGACTCCCTCACTCTTACTTATCGAAAACTGTTGCGATCCCCTATACTTGTGGGTTATCACTTACGCGAGACTGGTTCTACCGACGTGCTTTGCACACAGGTGGCTGGCGGGTATCAGTTTCTCCAACTTTAGTTGAACCGAGTGTGGCTATGCCCGGTCCTTGAGAAGGTTAAAACAACACTAACTTGACGAACTATCATTGTGGTTTTGATGCATAGGTAAGAATGGTTCTTGCTTAGCCCGTAGCAGCCACATAAAACTTGCAACAACAGAGTAGAGGACGTCTAACTTCTTTTGCAGGGCATGTTGTGATGTGATATGGTCAAGACATGATGCTATATTTTATTGTATGAGATGATCATGTTTTGTAACCGAGTTATCGACAGCTAGCAGGAGCCATATAGTTGTCGCTTTATTGTATGCAATGCAATCGCCCTGTAATTGCTTTACTTTATCACTAAGCGGTAGCGATAGTCGTAGAAGCAATAGTTGGCGAGACAACAACGATGCTACTATGGAGATAAAGGTGTCGCGCCGGTGACGATGGTGATCATGACAGTGATTCGGAGATGGAGATCACAAGCACAAGATGATGATGGCCATATCATATCACTTGTATTGATTGCATGTGATGTTTATCTTTTATGCATCTTATTTTGCTTTGATTGATGGTAGCATTATAAGATGATCTCTCACTAAATTTTAAGATAAAAGTGTTCTCCCTGAGTATGCATCGTTGCCAAAGTTCGTCGTGCCCAGACACCACGTGATGATCGGGTGTGATAAGCTCTACGTCCATCTACAATGGGTGCAAGCCAGTTTTGCACACGCAGAATACTCAGGTAAAACTTGACGAGCCTAGCATATGCAGATATGGCCTCGGAACACTGAGACCGAAAGGTCGAGCATGAGTCATATAGTAGATATGATCAACATAGTGATGTTCACCATTGAAAACTACTCCATCTCACGTGATGATCAGACATGGTTTAGTTGATTTGGATCACGTGATCACTTAGATGATTAGAGGGATGTCTATCTAAGTGGGAGTTCTTAAGTAATATGATTAATTGAACTTTAATTTATCATGAACTTAGTCCTGGTAGTACTAGCATATCTATATTGTAGATCAATAGCTCGCATTTAGCTCCTCTGTTTTATTTTTGATATGTTCCTAAGTTGAAAGATGTTAGTAGCAATGATGCGGATTGGATCCGTGATCTAAGGATTATCCTCATTGATGCACAGAAAAATTATGTCCTTAATGCACCGCTAGGTGACAGACCTATTGCAGGAGCAGATGCAGACATTATGAACGTTTGGCTAGCTCAATATGATGACTACTTGATAGTTTAGTGCACCATGCTTAACAGCTTAGAATCGGGACTTCAAAGATGTTTTGAACGTCATGGATCATATGAGATGTTCCAGGAGTTGAAGTTAATATTTCAAGCAAATACCCGAGTTGAGAAATCTGAAGTCTCCAACAAATTCTATAGCTAAAAGATGGAGGAGAATAGCTCAAGCAGTGAGCATGTGCTCAGATTGTCTGAGTACTACAATCGCTTGAATCAAGTGGGAGTTAATCTTCCAGATAAAATAGTGATTGACAGAATTCTCTAGTCACCATCACCAAGTTAGTAGAACTTCATGAGGAACTATAGTATGCAAGGGATGACGAAAATGATTCCCGAGCTTTTCATGATGATGAAATTGGTGAAGGTCGAAATCAAGAAAGAGCATCAACTGTTGATGATTAACAATACCACTAGTTTCAAGAAAAGGGCAAAGGGAAAGAAAGGGAACTTCGAGAAGAACGGCAAGCAAGTTGCTGCTCAAGTGAAGAAGCCCAAGTCTGGACCTAAGTCTGAGACTAAGTGCTTCTACTGCAAAGGGACTGGTCACTGGAAGCGGAACTGCCCCAAGTATTTGGCGGATAAGAAGGATGGCAAAGTGAACAATGATATATTTGATATACATGTTATTGATGTGTACTTTACTAGTGTTTATAGCAACCCCTCGGTATTTGATACTCGTTCAGTTGCTAAGAGTAGTAACTCGAAACGGGAGTTGCAGAATGAACAGAGACTAGTTAAGGGTGAAGTAACGATGTGTGTTGGAAGTAGTTTCAAGAATGATATGATCATCATCGCACACTCCCTATACTTTCGGGATTAGTGTTGAACCTAAATAAGTGTTATATGGTGTTTGAGTTGAGCATGAATATGATTTGATCATGTTTATTGCAATACGGTTATTCATTTAAGTTAGAGAATAATTGTTATTCTGTTTACATGAATAAAACCTTCTATGGTCATACATACAATGAAAATGGTTTGTTGGATCTTGATAGTAGTGATACACATATTCATAATATTTAAGCCAAAAGATGCAGAGTTGATAATGATAGTGCAACTTATTTGTGGCACTGCCGTTTGGGTCATATTGGTATAAAGCGCATGAAGAAACTCCATAATGATAGACTTTTGGAATCACTTGATTATGAATCACTTGGTACTTGCGAACCGTGCCTTATGGGCAAGATGACTAACCGCCATTCTCCGAAACTGTGGAGCGAGCAACAAATTTGTTGGAAAATCATACATACTAATGTATGTGGTCCGATGAATATTGAGGCTCGCAGCGGGTATCGTTATTTTCTCACCTTCATAGATGATTTGAGCAGATATGGGTATATCTACTTGATGAAACATAAGTCTGAAACATTTGAAAAGTTCAAAGAATTTCAGAGTGAAGTGGAAAATCATCGTAACAAGAAAATAAACTTTCTATGATCTGATCGTAGAGGAGAATATTTGAGTTACGAGTTTGGTATTCATTTTGAAACATTGCGGAATAGTTTTGCAACACACGCCACTTGGAACACCACAGCGTAATGGTGTGTCCGAACATCGTAACCGTACTTTATTAGATATGGTGCAATCTATGATGTCTCTTACCGATTTACCACTATCGTTTTGGGGTTATTAGAGACAGCTGCATTCACGTTAAATAGGGCACCATCTAAATCCATTGAGACGACACCGTATGAACTATGTTTTGGCAAGAAACCAAAGTTGTCGTTTCATAAAGTTTGGGGTTGCGATGCTTATGTGAAAAAGTTTCATACTAATAAGCTCAATCCCAAATCAGAGAAATGTGTCTTTATAGAATACCCAAAGGAGAAAGTTGGGTACACCTTCTATCACAGATCCGAAGGCAAGACATTCGTTGCTAAGAATGGATCCTTTCTAGAGAAGGAGTTTCTCTCAAAAGAAGTGAGTGGGAGGAAAGTAGAACTTGATGAGGTAACTGTACCTGCTCCCTTATTGGAAAGTAGTTCATCACAGAAACCAGTTCCTGTGACATCTACACCAATTAGTGAGGAAGCTAATGATGATGATCATGAAACTTCAGATCAAGTTACTACCAAACCTCGTAGGTCAACCAGAGTAAGATCCGCACGAGAGTGGTACGGTAATCCTATTCTGGAGGTCATGTTACTAGACCATGACGAACCTATGAACTATGAGGAAGCGATGATGAGCCCAGATTCCGCAAAATGGCTTGAGGCCATGAAATCTGAGATGGGATCCGTGTATGAGAACAAAGTGTAGACTTTGGTTGACTTGCCCGATGATCAGCAAGCCATAGAAAATAAATGGATCTTCAAGAGGAAGACGGAAGCTGGTAGTAGTGTTACTATCTACAAAGCTAGACTTGTCGAAAAAGATTTTGAAAAAGTTCAAGGTGTTGACTATGATGAGATTTTCTCACTCATAGCGATGCTTTAAGTCTGTCCGAATCATGTTGGCAAATTGCCACATTTTATGAAATCTGATAAATGGATGTCAAAACTACATTCCTTAATGGATTTCTTAAAGAGGAGTTGTATATGATGCAACGAGAAGATTTTGTCGATCCTAAAGGTGCTAACAAAATGTGCAAGCTCCAGCGATCCATCTATGGACTGGTGCAAGCATCTCAGAGTTGGAACATACGCTTTGATGAGTTGATCAAAGCATATAATTTTATACAGACTTGTGGTGAAGCCTGTATTTACAAGAAAGCGAGTTGGAGCACTACATCATTTCTGATAAATATATGTGAATGACATATTGTTGATCGGAAATAATATAGAATTTTCTGGAAAGCATAAAGGAGTATTTGAAAGGAGTTTTTCAAATAAAGACCTCGGTGAAGCTACTTACATATTGAGCATCAAGATCTATAGAGATAGATCAAGACGCTTGTTAAGTTTTTTCAATGAGTACATACCTTGACAAGATTTTGAAGTAGTTCAAAATGGAACAGTTAAAGAAAGAGTTCTTAACTGTGTTACAAGGTGTGAAATTGAGTAAGACTCAAAGCCCGACCACGATAGAAGATAGAAAGAGAATGAAAGTCATTCCCTATGCCTCAGCCATAGTTTCTATAAAGTATGCCATGATGTGTACCAGATCTATTTGAAGGAATAATGCCCTAGAGGCAATAATAAAGTTATTATTTATTTCCTTATTTCATGATAAATGTTCATAATTCATGCTAGAATTTTATTAACCGGAAACATAATACATGTGTGAATACATAGACAAACAAAGTGTCACTAGTATGCCTCTACTTGACTAGCTCGTTAATCGAAAATGGTTGAGTTTCCTAGCCATGGACATGAGTTGTCATTTGATTAATGGGATCACATCATTAGGAGAATGATGTGATTGACTTGACCCATTCCGTTAACTTAGCACTTGATCGTTTAGTATGTTGCTATTGCTTTCTTCATGACTTATACATGTTCCTATGACTATGAGATTATGCAACTCCCGTGTACTGGAGGAACACTTTGTGTGCTACCAAACATCACAACGTAACTGGGTGATTATAAAGGTGCTCTACAGGTGTCTCCAAAGGTACTTGTTGGGTTGGCGTATTTCAAGATTTGGATTTGTCACTCCGATTGTCGGAGAGGTATCTTTGGGCCCACTCGGTAATGCACATCACTATAAGCCTTGCAAGCATTGTAACTAATGAGTTAGTTACAGGATGATGTATTACGAAACGAGTAAAGATACTTGCCAGTAAGGAGATTGAACTAGGTATTGAGATACCGACGATCGAATCTCGGGCAAGTAACATACCGATGACAAAAGGAGCAACATATGTTGTTATGCGGTTTGACCGATAAAGATCTTCGTAGAATATGTGGGAGCCAATATGAGCATCCAGGTTCCGCTATTGGTTATTGGCCGTAGACGTGCCTCAGTCATGTCTACATAATTCTCGAACCCGTAGGGTCCGCATGCTTAAAGTTTCGGTGACAATTGTATTACGAGTTTTTGTGATTTGATGTACCGAAGGTAGTTCGGAGTCCCGGATGAGATCGGGGACATGACGAGGAGTCTCAAAATGGTCGAGACATAAAGATCGATATATTGGATGACTATATTAGGACATCGGAAAGGTTCCGAGTGATTCGGGTATTTTTGGAGTACTAGGGAGTTACAGGAATTCACCTGGAGAAGTATTGGGCCATACAGGAATAGAGGAGAGAGGCCAAAAGGAAGGAGGCGCGCGCCCCCCCCTCTGGTCCAAATTGGACAAGGGGTGTAGCCCCCTTTTCCTTTTCCCTCTCCCCCTCTTTCCTTCTCTCCTACTCCGGAAAGGAAAGGGGAATCCTACTAGGACTTGGGAGTCCTAGTAGGACTCCCCACACTTGGCGCGCCCCCTCTAGGGTCAGCCTCTCCCTCCCTCCTTTATATACGGGGGCAGGGGGCACCTCTAGACACACAAGTTGATATGTTGATCTCTCACAGCCGTGTGCGGTGCCCCCCTCCATCATAATCCACCTCGATCATATCGTAGCGGTGCTTAGGTGAAGCCCTGCGTCGGTAGCATCATCATCACCGTCATCACGCTGTCGTGCTGACGGAACTCTCCCTCGAAGCTCTGCTGGATCGGAGTTCGTGGGACGTCATCGAGCTGAACGTGTGGTGAACTCTGAGGTGCCGTACGTTCGGTACTTGAATCGGTCGGATCATGAAGACGTACGACTACATCAACCGCGTTGTGCTAACGCTTCCGCTTTCGGTCTACGAGGGTACGTGGACACACTCTCCCCTCTCGTTGCTATGCATCACCATGATCCTGTGTGTGCGTAGGAAAATTTTGAAATTACTATGTTACCCAATAGTGGTATCCGAGCCTGGTTTTATGCGTAGATGTTATATGCACGAGTAGAACACAAGTGAGTTGTGGGCGATACTAGTCATACTGCTTACCAGCATGCCATACTTTGGTTCGGCAGTATTGTCAGATGAAGTTGCCCGGACCGACATTACACGTACGCTTACGCGAGACTGGTTCTACCGACGTGCTTTGCACACAGGTGGCTGGCGGGTGTCAGTTTCTCCAACTTTAGTTGAACCGAGTGTGGCTACGCCCAGTCCTTGAGAAGGTTAAAACAACACTTACTTGACGAACTATCGTTGTGGTTTTGATGCGTAGGTAAGAACGGTTCTTGCTCAGGCTGTAGCAGCCACGTAAAACTTGCAACAACAAAGTAGAGGGCGTCTAACTTGTTTTTGCAGGGCACGTTGTGATGTGATATGGTCAAGACATGATGAGATATAAGTTGTTGTATGAGATGATCATGTTTTGTTGAAGTTATCGGCAACTGGCAAAAGCCTTATGGTTGTCTTTCTATTGCATAAGATGCAAGCGCCCAAATAATTGCTTTACTTTATCGCTATGCGATAGCAATAGTTGCAAGAGCAATAGTTGGCGAGACGACCATGTGACGACACATTGATATAGATCAAGATGATGGAGATCATGGTGTCATGCCGGTGACGATGGAGATCATGACGATGCTTTGGAGATGGAGATCAAAGGCACAAGATGATGATGGCCATATCATGTCATATATTATGATTGCACGTGATTTTTATCTTTTATACATATTATTTTGCTTAGTTCGGCGGTAGCTTTATAAGATGATCACTCACTAAATTTCAAGGTATAAGTGTTCTCCCTGAGTATGCACCATTGCGAAAGCTCTTCGTGCTGAGACACCACATGATGATCGGGTGCGATAGGCTCTACGTTCAAATACAACGGGTGCAAAATAGTTGCACACGCGGAATACTTAGGTTAAACTTGACGAGCCTAGCATATGCAGATATGGCCTCGGAACACTAAGACCAAAAGGTCGAGCATGAATCATATAGAAGATATGATCAACATAGTGATGTTCACCATTGAAAACTGCTCCATCTCACGTGATGATCGGACATGGTTTAGTTGATTTGGATCACGTGATCACTTAGATGATTAGAGGGATGTCTATCTAAGTGGGAGTTCTTAAGTAAGATGATTAATTTAACTTTAATTTATCATGAACTTAGTCCTGGTAGTATTAGCATATCTATGTTGTACATGAATAGGTCGCGATGTTGCTCCCCGTTTATTGTGTTCCTAGAGAAAAACTATGTTGAAAAATGTTAGTAGCAATGATGCGGATTGGGTCCGTGATCTGAGGATTATCCTCATTGCTGCACACAAAAATTATGTCCTTAATGCACCGCTAGGTGACAGACCTATTGCAGGAGCAGATGCAGACGTTATGTACGTTTGGCTAGCTCAATATGATGACTACTTGATTGTTTAGTGCACCATGCTTAATGGCTTAGAATCGGGGCTTCAAAGACGTTTTTAACGCCATGGAGCATATAAGATGTTCCAAGAGTTGAAATTGGTATTTCATACTCATGCCCGTGTCGAGAGGTATGAGACCTATGATAGTACTTTGCCTACAAGATGGAGGAGAATAGCTCAACCAGTGAGGATGTGCTCAGATTGTCTGAGTACTACAATTGCTTGAATCAAGTGGGAGTTAATCTTCCAGATAAGAGAGTAATTGAAAAAGTTCTCTAGTCACTATCACCAAGTTACTAGAACTTAGTGATGAACTATAATATGCAAGGGATGACAAAAGTAATTCCCAAGCTCTTCGTGATGCTGAAATCGACGAAGGTAGAAATCAAGAAAAGCATCAAGTGTTGATGGTTGACAAAGACCACTAGTTTCAAAAAAATGGCAAAGGGAAGAAGGGGAACTTCAAGAAGAACGGCAAGCAAGTTGTTGCTCAAGTGAAGAAGCCTAAGTCTGGACCTAAGCCTGAGACTGAGTGCTTCTACTGCAAAGGGACTGGTCACTAGAAGTGGAACTGCCCCAAGTATTTGGCGGATAAGAAGGATGGCGAGGTGAACAAAAGGTATATTGGATATACATGTTATTGATGTGTACTTTACTAGTGTTTATAGCAAGCCCTCAGTATTTGATACTAGTTCAGTTGCTAAGAGTAGTAACTTGAAACAGGAGTTGCAGAATGAATAGAGACTAGTTAAGGGTGAAGTGACGATATGTGTTGGAAGTAGTTCCAAGAATTATATGATCATCATCGCACACTCCCTATACTTTCGGGATTAGTGTTGAACCTAAATAAATGTTATTTGGTGTTTGCATTGAGCAAGAATATGATTTGATCGTGTTTATTGCAATACAGTTATTCATTTAAGTAAGAGAATAATTGTTATTCTGTTTACATGAATAAAACCTTCTATGGTTATACACCCAATAAAATGGTTTGTTGGATCTCGATCATAGTGATACACATATTCATAATATTAAAGCCAAAAGATGCAAAGTTAATAATGATAGTGCAACTTATTTGTGGCACTACCGTTTAGGTCATATTGGTGTAAAGCGCATGAAGAAAATCCATGCTGATAGGCTTTTGGAATCACTTTATTAATGAATCAGTAGATGCTTGCGAACCGTGCCTCATTGGCAAAGATGACTAAGACTCCGTTCTCCGGAACAATGGAGAGAGAAACTGACTTATTGGATATAATACATATTGATGTATGAGGTCCGATGAGTGTCGAGGCTCGCGGCGGGTGTCGGTGTCAAAACCGGCGGATCTCGGGTAGGGGGTCCCGAACTGTGCGTCTAGGCCGGATGGTAACAGGAGGCAGGGGACACGAAGTTTTATCCAGGTTCGGGCCCTCTCGATGGAGGTAAAACCCTACGTCCTGCTTGATTAATATTAATGATATGGGTATTACAAGAGTTGATCTACCACGAGATCAGAGAGGCTAAACCCTAGAAGCTAGCCTATGGTATGATTGTTGATGTGTATGTTGTCCTACGGACTAGAACCCTCCGGTTTATATAGACATCGGAGAGGGTTAGGGTTAAATAGAGTCGGTTACAATGGTAGGAGATCTGAACATCCATATCGCCAAGCTTGCCTTCCATGCCAAGGAAAGTCCCTTCTGGACACGGTACGGAGTCTTCAATCTTGTATGATCATAGTCCAGGAGTCCGGTTGAAGGTATAGTCCGGCTATCCGAACACCCCCTAATCCAGGACTCCCTCAGTAGCCCCTGAACCAGGCTTCAATGACGACAAGTCCGACGCGCAAATTGTCTTCGGCATTGCAAGACGGGTTCCTCCTCCAAGTACTTCATAGAAGATTTTGAACACAAAGATAGTGTCCGGCTCTGCAAAATAAGTTTCCACATACTGCCATAAAGAGAATAATATTTACACAAATCTAATCTGCTGCTGACGTATTCCGTGGTGCGACACACCACGGCCAAGCCTTTATCCGAGTCGTTTAATTACCCACCTCAGCGTGTTATGCGAGGTGGTTTCCCTGGCACGTCTTGTTAAAGCAGAGATCGTGTCCCCTTATTACGGGATTCTCATCAATACGGGCGTGGGTAACCCAACCGCTTCTAGGACTCCTAGATCATAGGCAAGTCCAAACGGACACGGGGAGGACGCTTGATATCCACCCTCTTTATAAAGGGACAAAGCTTTTTACTTTTCCCTTCCGTGCTCAATCGAATCCTTCCCCCGCCTCAAGCTCAAACGCCTAAAGCTCATGTCAGGTGCTCCGAACCTTCAGTCATGTTCGGATTCAGCCTTCAAGGCCGATGGATGCCCTCCTCCGTCACGGAAGAAGACATCAAAAAGTTGAGGGAGGCCAGGTATCTGACCGCCGAAATGTCGCATCAGCTGCCTCCCCGGGGGCAGGCCGTCCCCTCTCCCAAACCCAACGAGAGCGTCGTGTTTGTCTCCCACTTCCTCCGAGGTCTAGGTTTTGCTCTGGATCCTTTCGTCAAGGTCTTGATGTTTTATTACGGGCTAGATTTCCATGATCTAGCTCCGGACTCCTTCCTGCATATCATGACTTTTGTTGTCGTATGCGAGGCCTTCCTCCGGGTTACCCCCCACTTTGGCTTATGGCTCAAGACCTTTGAAGTAAAGCCGACGGTGATCGAAGGGCAACATGCAGAGTGTGGAGGCGCCTCAATACGCAAGATGACGGGAGCTCCGTGGCCCAAAGGTTCCATCCCAGAGGTGTCTGCATTGTGGCAACAGGAGTGGTTCTACATCACGACTCCTAGAAGCGCCAAGTGGGCGGCCGCCCCCGTTTTTCGCTCGGGCCCTCCACCACGACTGATGTCGTGGATCAGCAGAGGACTGAGATGGGGTCCATCCAAGGACGTGCCTTTAATGCAGAGCCGCATTCGAGATCTCTTCAATGATGATCTCAATTTGGTTGCGGTAATACAAGTTATGCTGGTTCGTCAAGTCCAGCCTTGCAAACGTCGGCCCCTTCGCTTGTGGGAGTTCAATCCCGAGGGTCCGCGTGCCATTCAAAATTTTCTCGGCCTGACGCACGAGGATATGTATAAGTTATTCTTCGGACCTCAAGTAGAGTGTCCGGAAATCACCGAGGACGTGGGCCTGAGCAGTAACCGCGTCGCCGAACAGGTAAGGAATCTTCCGGCCGAACATTTTATCTTTCCTTCGTTACGAAGTTATTTCTGAGAGTTTGCTTTTTCGACCAGGACTGGCTAACAAAGGCGAAGTTGATTCGGTGTTCGGCCCCCCTCCCTGAGGGTTTGGAGAATCCGGTATTGGAAAAGATGCTCCAGACCGCACCTTGCCCGGATCCCTTGAAGGAAGATACCGTGGAGGGTAATGCGGGCAGACGCGGGCCCCCAATGCTGCCTATTCTAACCGAGGGAGCGAGCGTCTCCATGAAGGAAGACGACCGGAAGAGGAAAAGGACTGCGCCCAGGAATTCGGAAGCCGAAGCTTCCAAACGGGAGAAGAAATCTTCCACCGGGGGCGCTGCTGCCGCACAAAGTCCGCGTGGGGATCAATTCTCCCGGGAGTCGTAAGTGACCCGAAAACTTTAATAGTACAGATATGCCATCCTTTTCTTCTGAGAAAATAACCACCGCATATATTTGTGCAGTTCGGGCCTTAGCCCCTCTCAAATGAGCTCGTCTTCGGGGGATCTTCTTCCAGAGATGATGGAGAGCGAGACGCCTCCTCCGGACTCCTCCGCTCCGGAAGCGGGCGACCCTGAAGTGTCGTCGCGGAGGGCCTCTCCGAGTGCGGAGAGGCCAGAAGGTGATCCAATTGATCCCCGAGGCTCCCAGTGTCCGGCTCCCGAAGAGAGTAGACAAAAGAGTCCGGCGCCGTCTAGTGTGCGATCGGACGTTCTGAGGGAGTTGGTGGGGCGAGCGGCCATCTCAGATGATCACCGTGTGCTGATGAATATGGTGATGGAGAGGATATCGTCCGCCGAAAGCGGATTGCATGAAGCTTTTATGAGTCTACTGACAGGCTTTGAGGTACGTAAAAAGGAATGTGTAATAGTCCTGCACATGTTAGGTGTGCCCTGTGTAGATAGTAGCCCCTGAGACTCTGGTTGTCGTCGGAAACGATGACGAACGGAGGATCATACTCCCAGGTAATAACCATACTGCCTTTATGTGCAGGAGATGGAAGCTCCGATGGCCAGCCGGACTAGCCAGTTTGACCATTTAGAACGGCAGTTGGATGCGGCAGATGCCGACATCGAGCTTGTTAACAGAAGGCTTGACGAGGCGCAGGGTAAGTATCCTTGTCTGATAAACGCCACATAGGAAGAGTATGATGCCAGTGTTTTTAACATGTTATGACTGCAGATGGAGCTGCCACTGTTGAAGCCTTGCAGGCGGAACTTGCCCGAGCCAAGGAACAAGCAAGATTGGGTTATGCGGCTGCTTTGAAGGCGGCCGAAGAGTTGCGAGCTGAGAAGGCCGCACATGGCGAGAGCCGGAAGAAGATGGCCAATAGGGCCATAGAATTAAAAGCCGCCATAGACCGTTGCCGGGCTCTTGAAAAGGAAAACCAGGCGAAGGCATCGGACCTTGAGAAGGCTGCTGTAACGGGAAAAGACCTCCGCTCTGCTATGAGGGCGAAGAAGGAGGAGCTACGGGAAGCCGAGGATATTGTAGCCGGGAAGTCCTTTATGCTGCAGAGGAAGTACGGAGATCCACGGTATGCCCCTTTGGATCGGCTGTGGAGTTCGGAGGATGCGTATATGGATTTGGCGGCGAGCGCTGCCGATGCGGCCAAGTACTTCCAGAGTCAGACGGACCATGAAGTAGACCAGCTGTTTTGGAAGCAATTCCTTTCTCCCGAGCGTCCGCTTTCATTGACGGACCAATTAGCCGAATGGGCCGAACTAAATAGGTTGTCCAGACTCTCCATGAGGTCTGTTGTGGATCAACTATGGTCGGGAAGGTCAAAACCGAGCAGCTATTTCAGCTTGGTGCAGCAGGTCCTCTATGTGGCGCCGCACATAAATGCGATGAAGAGGTTGGCATGCATAGAAGGCGCACGGATGGCCTTTGCCCGTGCTAAAGCATACTGGGCAGAGATGGATGCTACCACTGTTGCAGCGCAGGATTCGGCCATAGGTCGAAGGGCTGCTGAGCACTACTTTGAGGAAGTTCTTGAGGGTGCTCGTTTGATAGAGACCCAGTGCTCAAAAAATATTATGTTTGAGTGACATGTAATCTCATTGTAAGCGAAATGCTTTTTAAATTTTTATGAGGCTACTTTTATACTTTTGCCTGAAAGTAATGTGATGCCTCCTGGGCGGCCGTTTATGTATACATGTGTATAACCTGAAAGATTGCAGTCGTCGGCTTCAACCCCCACGCATATAATGCGGAGGTGTTCGCAGAAACACGCGTTCACACTTAACCCAACGTCTTGGTCCTATTAAGGAGGTGATAGCGGAGCGAGCGAGGCAACCGGACTATAATGCTTTAACACTTTCACTTAGCCATAGGAGTTTGACAGTGGGGCTACTAGATAGCCCCTGGTGGCTCCGCACTCTCCCGATCCCGGGGTGCGTATATGCCTGGCCGGAAAGCGGCCCTTCGTTAAGGCGGAGGAATTCTAACATTCCCATGGGTCATCGAGTGGTTGACCAGTCTCACGCTAGATCATGACAGTCAGTTTTCGGCTTTCTCTACTGAGGTGCTCGTCCGGATGAACCAGGGCACAATCGCAGTAGTTCTCCTGGTGCTACCTTAGCCGGTAAAGCGGAACGTAAGGCACCAAAACACAGGAGCCGGGCAAACCCAACATTTGACCAAAGACAATGATTCGGAGCTGATGCATATAGGGCCAAACTCGCGACGCCGAACACTCCCTAAGGTATTCGGTCTTTGTGGTATAAACCGGGCCTGAAGAATGGCCTTTGTAAGAAGCCCCTTGTGTCCAGGTACGTGCATTGTTCTGGCGTGGCCACATGCCAAGACGTCAGCATCCTTCTCAACGGTGGATATGTATCAACAAGAGACAGTAAAAAAGGTTTACGCAGGGTCTTAATCTAAAAAGAATCCTTGGGTCGGGTCCCTGCTGCACGTCTGCGCCTGTGTCTCCGTTGTGCCGTATCCTGGACGGGTGTAGCACGATGATCATCTGTAAAAGAGAGGAATTTAGGTAAAAAGGTTGTCGTGCAAAAGGATAGTTTTCTAAAGAAACCATGTATAATTCAAGATAAGAAGAAATCGCCACTCGTCTGCGTGCGTTGAGCCCCTTGTACTTTTGAAAGATAGGGGTGTGACCGTTTATTCGATATGAGTAGCGGCGCCGGACTTGATTAGTTGTGTCTGAGGTCTTGACGACCTATTGGATGCTTTTGCTGGTCCGGGCGCCTTTAGTGTGCGGCTGCCAAGGCAGCCTCACTCTCTTCGGCGCGCAGAGATCGCTTGATACTTCCGTGCACTGAAATGATGCCACGTGGACCGGGCATCTTGAGTGTTAGGGAGGCGTAGTGTGGTATTGCATTAAAGCGAGCGAAAGCTTCGCGTCCGAGTAGTGCTTGATAGCCACTTTTAAACGGAGCGATGTGGAAAGTTAAATGCTCGCGACGGAAGTTATCGGGGGAGCCGAATATAACTTGTAGTAGGAGGGAGCCCGTACAACGAGCCCCTGGGCCTGGCGTTACTCCTTTAAAGGTAGTATTGCTATGGCGAATTTGTGTTGGGTCTAACCCCATCCCGCGGATTGTATCCTGATATATTAGGTTTAGGCTACTGCCGCCATCCATCAAGACTCGTGTGAAGTGGTATCCGCCAATTACTGGGTCTAATACCAGTGCAGCCCATCCTGCGTGCCGGATACTTGATGCGTAATCACGATGGTCGAAGGTGATCGGTTGAGACAACCAGTGGCGGGACTTCGCGGTGACAGGCACTTGGGTATATTTTTCTGGGAGTGCCGCATTGTTTTTTCTCTTGATCACGTGTAACACGTTTACTGTTTTGACTTCGGGTGGAAATTTCTTTTGTTCCCCCTTGTCTTGCTTGGGAGGTTCGTCCTCGTCTTCACTTGGTGTATCCTCCCCCTTGTGTACGGCGTTAAGCTTGCCGGACTGCTTGAAGACCCAACATTCTCTGTGGGTATGATTAGCAGGTTTGCTAGGGGTACTATGGATCTGACATACTTGGTCCAGAATTTTGTTGAGGCTGGACAGTTCATCCCTGGTGCCTTTGGAGGGCGGCTTTTGGTTTGGCCGAGGGACTTTGAATCCGGCATTTACTGCCGTGCCCTTCGTGTTGTCTTCTTTATTCCGGCGTTTGTTATTGCTGTTGCGCCGTGATTTCCCGTTTCCATCTCTAACTTCAGATGTACTGGGGTCGCTGGTGCTGCATCTGGCTAGCCAGCTGTCCTCACCCGCGCAAAAGCGGGTCATGAGGTTTGTTAATGCGGCCATCGTTCTCGGCTTGTTTTGGCCGAGGTGTCTGGCGAGCCATTCGTCGCGGACGCTGTGCTTGAAAGCCGCTAAGGCTTCGGCGTCCGGACAGTCGACAATCTGGTTCTTTTTAGTAAGAAACCTATTCCAAAGCTTTCGGGCTGACTCTCCGGGCTGTTGAGTTATGTGACTCAGGTCGTCCGCATCCGGAGGTCGGACATAAGTCCCTTGAAAGTTTGCCCGAAAGGCGTCTTCGAGCTCTTCCCAACTTCCAATGGAGCTTTCGGGGAGGCCTTTGAGCCAGTGACGAGCTGGCCCTTTGAGTTTGAGAGGTAAGTACTTGATGGCATGGAGATCATCCCCTCGAGCCATATGTATATGAAGGATATAGTCCTCAATCCAGACCCCAGGGTCTGTTGTTCCGTCGTATGCCTCTATGTTTACGGCTTGAATCCCTCTGGAAATTCATGGTCCAGCACCTCATCGGTGAAACATAGGGGTGTGCGGCACCCCTGTAGCTGGGTGTGCCGCGTTGTTCGGATGTTTGTTGTGTTGCATTGTATGTTGGGGCGTGCTTGCGTGGTCCATAGATGGATCTTGTTGCACCGTCCTTTGGGTGCGAGCCCTCGCATGGGTCGCGTGTTGCATTGTGAGCGGCGTTGAATGCCGTTCTGTGGTGGTAGAGGGGTCGTCTATGCGACCAGGTGGCTGCTTTGATATTTGGTTGTGGGGGTCTGAGGCCTCCTCATCAAATTCGGGTAGCAGCTTCCGCTTTGGGTAGCTCTTGGAGGGGCGATTGTCGTCGTACCTTGCTACAGTGTTGAGTATTTTGCTCCATTTGAATTGGAGCGTGTTTTGCGCGGCATTGAGCTTCCGCTTCTGCTTTTTGAGGCTCCTTGCGGTGGCAACGAGCCTTTTACGGGCATTCTGCTGCTCCGAGTGCCTGTCCGGCGTTATGTCATTCGGACCATTATCATTGATAGGATTTGTTTGTTCGGTTTGATTATCCGGATTGCCGTTGTCTGGCAGCGGTTCTCCCTGCTCCAGCGCTGGATCAGTGTGATCGCTATTTCTGTCGAGGCGGGATTTGGGGCGGCGCTTGCGTCGCCGCTTTGACTGCTTTTCGAGGGAACAACCCTTCGGTGCGTCCTTCCGCTCCTCATCGTCATCTTTGGGTGCGTCCACCATGTATACGTCATATGACGAGGTGGCGTTCCAGGGCTCGATAGGCGCTGATTGTTCATCGTCTCCTTCATCGGCGTCCATACCGTCAATGTCGTCGGAGTTGAAGTCGAGCATGTCGGTTAAATCGTCGACAGTGGCTACCAAGTGGGTGGTGGGTGGGCTTTGAATTTCTTCATCGTCCGAATCCCAACCTTGCTAACCGTAGTCCGGCTAGGGCTCTCCTGATAAAGAGAGAGACTTCAGTGACTTCAGGATATCACCGAAAGGCGAGTGCTGAAAGACGTCCGCGGCCGTGAACTCCATGATCGGCGCCCAATCGGATTCGCTCGGCAGGGGCACGGAGAGTTCGGAGTCCAGACAAGAATCCGGCTCCATGGAGTCACGAGTCTTGCAGAGTACAGGGCTGGTGTTCGGCTCAACTGCCGTTGGGATCGCAGTCCCCGAGGTGGCGTCCAACCGCCCATCCTCGATCGGCGCGGTCGGCTCCGAACTAAGGGTCGGATCCGATGCAGGTGCGGCCTCCAGGGCACTGTTCGGGGACAGAGCTAGATCATGCTCGTCGTGAAAGTGCGGCGCGCTCGGCAGTGGTTCAAATCCGTTGAAGATCAAGTCCCCGCGGATGTCTGCCGTGTAGTTTAAACTTCCGAATCTGACCTGACGGCCAGGGGCGTAGCTTTCGATCTGCTCTAGATGGCCAAGTGTATCGGCCCGCAGCGCGAAGCCGCCAAAGACGAAGATCTGTCCGGGGAGGAAGGTCTCACCCTGGATGCATCGCCATTGATGATCATAGGAGCCATCGGGCCTGACGGCGACGGCACAGAGGAACTCTCAATGAAAGAACCAATGTCGGTGTCAAAACCGGCGGATCTCGGGTAGGGGGTCCCGAACTGTGCGTCTAGGCCGGATGGTAACAGGAGGCAGGGGACACGGAGTTTTATCCAGGTTCGGGCCCTCTCGATGGAGGTAAAACCCTACGTCCTGCTTGATTAATATTGATGATATGGGTATTAGAAGAGTTGATCTACCACGAGATCAGAGAGGCTAAACCCTAGAAGCTAGCCTATGGTATGATTGTTGATGTGTATGTTGTCCTACGGACTAGAACCCTCCGGTTTATATAGACACCGGAGAGGGTTAGGGTTACATAGAGTCGGTTACAATGGTAGGAGATCTGAACATCCGTATCGCCAAGCTTGCCTTCCATGCCAAGGAAAGTCCCTTCCGGACACGGGACGGAGTCTTCAATCTTGTATCTTCATAGTCCAGGAGTCCGACTGAAGGTATAGTCCGGCTATCCGAACACCCCCTAATCCAGGACTCCCTCAGCGGGTATCGTTATTTTCTGACCTTCACAGATAATTTGAGCAGATATGGGTATATCTACTTGAAGAAACATAAGTCTGAAACATTTGAAAAGTTCAAAGAATTTCAGAGTGAAGTGGAAAATCATCGTAACAAGAAAATAAAGTTTCTACGATCTGATTGAAGGAAATATGCCCTAGAGGCAATAATAAAGTTATTATTTATTTCCTCATTTCATGATAAATGTTTATTATTCATGCTAGAATTGTATTAACCGGAAACATAATACATGTGTGAATACATAAACAAACAGAGTGTCGCTAGTATGCCTCTACTTGACTAGCTCGTTAATCAAAGATGGTTATGTTTCCTAACCATAGACAAATAGTTGTTATTTGATTAATGAGGTCACATCATTAGTTGAATGATATGATTGACATGACCCATTCCATTAGCTTAGCACCCGATCGTTTAGTATGTTGTTATTGCTTTCTTCATAACTTATACATGTTCCTATAACTATGAGATTATGCAACTCCCGTTTGCCCAAGGAACACTTTGGGTGCTACCAAACGTCACAACGTAACTGGGTGATTATAAAGGAGCATTACAGGTGTCTCCAAAGGTAGATGTTGGGTTGGCGTATTTCGAGATTAGGTTTTGTCACTCCGATTGTGGGAGAGGTGTCTCTGGGTCCTCTCGGTAATGCACATCACATAAGCCTTGCAAGCATTGCAACTAATGAGTTAGTTGCGGGATGATGTATTACAGAACGAGTAAAGAGACTTGCCGGTAACGAGATTGAACTAGGTATTGGAATACCAACGATCGAATCTCGGGCAAGTAACATACCGATGACAAAGGGAACAACGTATGTTGTTATGCGGTCTGACCGATAAAGATCTTCGTAGAATATGTAGGAGCCAATATGGGCATCCAGGTCCCGCTATTGGTTATTGACCGGAGACATGTCTCGGTCATGTCTACATTGTTCTCGAACCCGTAGGGTCCGCACGCTTAAGGTTACGATGACAGTTATGTTATGAGTTTATGCATTTTGATGTACCGAAGGTTGTTCGGAGTCCCAGATGTGATCACGGACATGATGAGGAGTCTCGAAATGGTCGAGACGTAAAGATTGATATATTGGAAGCCTATGTTTGGATATCGGAAGTGTTCCGGGTAAAATCGGGATTTTACCGGATTACCGGGAAGGTTACCGGAACCCCCCGGGAGCTAAATGGGCCATGATGGGCTTTAGTGGAAAAGAGAAGAGGCAGCCCTACATGGGCTGCGCGCCTCCCCCTTCCCCTAGTCCTATTAGGACTAGGAGAGGTGGCCGGCCCCCTCTCTCTCTTTTCCCCCTCCGCGAATCCTATTCCAACTAGGATTGGGGGGGGGGGGAATTCTACTCCCAGAGGGAGTAGGACTCTCCTGGCGCACCACACCTTGGCCGGCCAGCCTCCCCCCTCTAGTCCTTTATATACTGAGGCAGAGGCACCCTAGAACACACAAGTTGATCCACGTGATCTATTCCTTAGCCGTGTGCGGTGCCCCCAGCCACCATAGTCCTCGATAATACTGTAGCGGAGTTTAGGCGAAGCCCTGCTGCTGTAGTACATCAAGATCGTTACCACGCCGTCGTGCTGACGGAACTCTTCCCCGACACTTTGCTGGATCGGAGTCCGGGGATCGTCATCAAGTTGAACGTGTGCTCGAACTCGGAGGTGCCGTAGTTTCGGTGCTTGATCGGTTGGATCGTGAAGACGTACGACTACTTCCTCTACGTTGCGTCAACGCTTCCACAGTCGGTCTGCGTGGGTACGTAGACAACACTCTCCCATCTCGTTACTATGCATCACATGATCTTGCGTGTGCGTAGGAATTTTTTTTGAAATTACTATGAAACCCAACAGCGGCTTCCGAGCCTAGGTTTTTTATGTTGATGTTATATGCACGAGTAGAACACAAGTGAGTTGTGGGCGATATAAGTCATACTGCCTACCAGCATGTCATACTTTGGTTCGGCGGCATTGTTGGACGAGACGACCCGGACCAACATTACGTGTACGCTTACGCGAGACCGGTTCCCCCGACGTGCTTTGCACATAGGTGGCTTGCGGGCGACTGTCTCCCCAACTTTAGTTGAACCAAGTGTGGCTACGCCCGGTCCTTGCAAAGGTTAAAACAGAGTCTATTTGACAAACTATCGTTGTGGTTTTGATGCGTAGGTGAGATTGGTTCTTGCTTAAGCCCGTAGCAGCCACGTAAAACTTGCAACAACAAAGTAGAGGACGTCTAACTTGTTTTTGCAGGGCATGTTGTGATGTGATATGGTCAAGACATGATGCTGAATTTTATTGTATGAGATGATCATGTTTTGTAACCGAGTTATCAGCAACTGGCAGGAGCCATATGGTTGTCGCTTTATTGTATGCAATGCAATCGCGATGTAATGCTTTACTTTATTACTAAGTGGTAGTGATAGTCGTAGAAAGCATAAGCTTGGCGAGACGACAACGATGCTACGATGGAGATCAAGGTGTCACGCCAGTGACGATGGTGATCACGACGGTGCTTCGGAGATGGAGATCACAAGCACAAGATGACGATGGCCATATCATATCACTTATATTGATTGCATGTGATGTTTATCCTTTTATGCATCTTATCTTGCTTTGATTGACGGTAGCATTATAAGATGATCTCTCACTAAATTATCAAGAAGTGTTCTCCCTGAGTATGCACCGTTGTGAAAGTTCTTCGTGCTGAGACACCACGTGATGATCGGGTGTGATAGGTTCTACGTTCAAATACAACGGGTGCAAAACAGTTGCACACGCGGAATACTCAGGTTATACTTGACGAGCCAAGCATATACAGATATGGCCTCGGAACACGGAGACCGAAAGGTCGAGCGTGAATCATATAGTAGATATGATCAACATAACGATGTTCACCATTGAAAACTACTCCATCTCACGTGATGATCGGTTATGGTTTAGTTGATTTGGATCACGTAATCACTTAGAAGATTAGAGGGATGTCTATCTAAGTGGGAGTTCTTAAGTAATGTGATTAATTGAACTTAAATTTATCATGAACTTAGTCCTGGTAGTATTAGCATATCTATGTTGTAGATCAACTCACGTTGTTGCTTTCATATGTTTATTTTGATATGTTCCTAGAGAAAATTGTGTTGAAAGATGTTAGTAGCAATGATGCGGATTGGATCCGTGATCTGAGGTTTATCCTCATTGTTGCATAGAAGAATTATGTCCTTGATGCACCGCTAGGTGATGGACCTATTGCAGGAGCAGATGCAGACGTTATGAACGTTTGGCTAGCTCAATATGATGACTACTTGATAGTTTAGTGCACCATGCTTAATGGCTTAGAATCGGGACTTCAAAGACGTTTTGAACGTCATGGAGCATATGAGATGTTCCAGGAGTTGAAGTTAATATTTCAAGCAAATACCCGAGTTGAGAGATATGAAGTCTCTAACAAGTTCTATAGCTAAAAGATGGAGGAGAATCGCTCAACTAGTGAGCATGTGCCCAGATTGTCTGGGTACTACAATCGCTTGAATCAAGTGGGAGTTAATCTTCCAGATAAGATAGTGATTGACAGAATTCTCTAGTCACCATCACCAAGTTAGTAGAACTTCGTGATGAACTATAATATGCAAGGGATAACGGAAACAACTCCCAAGCTCTTCGTGATGCTGAAATCAACGAAGGTAGAAATCAAGAAAACATCAAGTGTTGATGGTTAACAAGATCACTAGTTTCAAGAAAAGGGCATAGGGAAGAAGGGGAACTTCAAGAAGAACGGCAAGCAAGTTGCTGCTCAAGTGAAGAAGCCCAAGTCTGGTCCTAAGCCTGAGACTAAGTGCTTCTACTGCAAAGGGACTGGTCACTGGAAGCGGAACTACCCCAAGTGATTGGCGGATAAGAAGGATGGCAAAGTGAACATAAGTATATTTGATATACATGTTATTGATGTGTACTTTACTAGTGTTTATAGCAAACCCTCAGTATTTGATACTAGTTTAGTTGCTAAGATTAGTAACTCGAAACGGGAGTTGCAGAATAAACAGAGACTAGTTAAGGGTGAAGTGACGATGTGTGTTGGAAGTGGTTCCAAGATTGATATGATCATCATCGCACACTCCCTATAATTTCGAGATTAGTGTTGAACCTAAATAAGTGTTATTTGGTGTTTGCGTTGAGCATGAATATGATTTGATCATGTTTATTGTTATACGGTTATTCATTTAAAGAGAATAAATTGTTGTTCTGTTTATATGAATAAAACCTTATATGGTTACACACCCAATGAAAATAGTTCGTTGGATCTCGATCGTAGTGATACACATAATCATAATATTGAAACCAAAAGATGCAAAGTTAATAATGATAGTGCAACTTATTTGTAGCACTGCCGTTTAGGTCATATTGGTGTAAAGCGCATGAAGAAACTCCATACTGATGGGATTTTGGAATCACTTGATTATGAATCACTTGATGCTTGCGAACCATGCCTTTTGGGCAAGATGACTAAAACGCCGTTCTCTGGAACAATGAAGCAAGCAACAGATTTGTTGGAGATCATACATACTGATGTATGTGGTCCGATGAATATTAAGGCTTGCAGCAGGTATCATTATTTTCTGACCTTCACAGATGATTTGAGCAGATATGGGGATATCTACTTGATGAAACATAAGTCTGAAACATTTGAACAGTTCAAAGAATTTCAGAGTGAAGTGGAAAATCATCTTGACAAGAAAATAAAAGTTTCTATGATATGATCGCAGAGGTAAAATATTTGAGTTACGAGTTTGGTATTCAATTAAAACAATGTGGAATAGTTTCACAAACTCATGCCACATGGAACACCACAGCATAATGGTGTGTCCGAATGTCATAACTGTACTTTATTGGATATAGTGCGATCTATGATGTCTCTTACCGATCTACCACTATCGTTTTGGAGTTATGCATTAGAGACAGCTGCATTCACGTTAAATAGGGCACCATCTAAATCCGTTGAGACGACACCATATGAACTATGGTTTGGCAAGAAACCTAAGCTGTCGTTTCTTAAAGTTTGGGACTGCGATGCTTATGTGAAAAAGTTTCAACATGATAAGCTCGAACCCAAATCGAAGAAATATGTCTTCATAGGATACCCAAAGGAGACTGTTGGGTACACCTTCTATCACAAAGGCAAGACTTTTGTTGCTAAATTCGGAGTTTTTCTAGAGAAGGAGTTTCTCTCGAAAGAAGTGAGTGGGAGGAAAGTAGAACTTGATAAGGTAATTGTACCTTCTCCCTTATTGGAAAGTATTTCATCACATAAATCTGTTCCTGTGGCTACTACACCAATTAGTGAGGAAGCTAATGATGATGATCATGTAACTTCAGATCAAGTTACTACCAAATCTTGTAGGTAAACCAGAGTGAGATCCGCACCAGAGTGGTACGGTAATCCTGTTCTGGAAGTCATGTTACTAGACCATGACAAACTTGCGAACTATGAGGAAGCGATGATGAGCCCAGATTCCGCGAAATGGTTTGAGGCCATGAAATCTGAGATATGATCCATGTATGAGAACAAAGTATGGACTTTGATGGATTTGCCCGATGATCGGCAAGCCATAGAAAATAAATGGATCTTCAAGAGGAAGACGGACGCTGATAGTAGTGTTACTATCTACAAAGCTAGAATTGTCGCAAAAGGTTTTCAACAAGTTCAAGGTGTTGACTACGATGAGAGTTTCTCACTCGTATCTATGCTTAAGTTTGTCCGAATCATGTTAGCAATTGCCGCGTTTTATGAAATCTGGCAAATTGATAAACAAAACTGCATTCCTTAATAGATTTATTAAAGAAGAGTTGTATATGATACAACCAGAAGGTTTTGTCAATCCTAAAGGTGCTAACAAAATATGCAAGCTCCAGCGATCCATCTATGGACTGGTGCAAGCATCTCAGAGTTGGAATATACGCTTTGATAAGTTGATCAAAGCATATAGTTTTATACAGACTTGCGATGAAGCCTGTATTTACAAGAAAGTGAGTGGGAGCACTACAACATTTCTGATAAGTATATGTGAATGACATATTGTTGATCAGAAATAATGTAGAATTATTCTGCAAAGCATAAAGGAGTGCTTGAAAGGTATTTTTCAAAGAAAGACCTCGGTAAAGCTACTTACATATTGAGTATAAGGATCTATAGAGATAGATCAAGACGCTTGATAAGTTTTTCAATGAGTACATACCTTGACAAGATTTTGAAGTAGTTCAAAATGGAACAGTCAAAGAAAAAGTTTCTTGCCTGTGTTACAAGGTGTGAAATTGAGTAAGACTCGAATCCCGACCACGGCAGAAGATAGAAATAGAATGAAAGTCATTCCCTATGCCTCAGCCATAGATTCTATAAAGTATGCCATGCTGTGTACCAGATCTATTGTATACCCTACACTGTGTTAAGCAAGGGAGTACAATAGTGATCTAAGAGTAGATCACCGGACAGCGGTCAAAATTATCCTTAGTGGAATAAGGAAATATTTCTCAATTATGGAGGTGACAAAAAGGTTCGTCGTAAAAAGTTACGTCGATGCAAGTTCTGACACAGATCTGGATGACTCTAAGTCTCGATCTAGATACATATTGAAAGTGGGAGCAATTAGCTAGAGTAGCTCCACGCAGAGCATTGTAGACATAGAATTTTGCAAAATACATACGGATCTGAATTTGGCAGGCCCGTTGACTAAATTTCTCTCACAAGCAAAACATGATCACTCTTTGGATGTTAATCACATAGCGATGTGAACTAGATTATTGAATCTAGTAAACCCTTTGGGTGTTAGTCACATGAAGATGTGAACCAATCACATAAAGATGTGAACTATTGGTGTTAATTACATAGCGATGTGAACTAGATTATTGACTCTAGTGCAAGTGGGAGACTGAAGGAAATATGCCCTAGAGGCAATAATAAAGTTAGTATTTATTTCCTTATTTCATGATAAATGTTTATTATTCATGCTAGAATTGTATTAACCGGAAACATAATACATGTGTGAATACATAAACAAACAGAGTGTCGCTAGTATGCCTCTACTTGACTAGCTCGTTAATCAAAGATGGTTATGTTTCCTAACCATAGACAAAGAGTTGTTATTTGATTAACGAGGTCACATCATTAGTTGAATGATCTGATTGACATGACCCATTCCATTAGCTTAGCACCCGATCGTTTAGTATGTTGCTATTGCTTTCTTCATAACTTATACATGTTCCTATAACTATGAGATTATGCAACTCCCGTTTGCCGGAGGAACACTTTGGGTGCTACCAAACGTCACAACATAACTGGGTGATTATAAAGGAGCATTACAGGTGTCTCCAAAGGTAGATGTTGGGTTGGCGTATTTCGAGATTAGGTTTTGTCACTCCGGTTGTCGGAGAGGTATCTCTGGGCCCTCTCGGTAATGCACATCACATAAGCCTTGCAAGCATTGCAACTAATGAGTTAGTTGCGGGATGATGTATTACAGAACGAGTAAAGAGACTTGCCGGTAACGAGATTGAACTAGGTATTGGAATACCGACGATCGAATCTCGGGCAAGTAACATACCGATGACAAAGGGAACAACGTATGTTGTTATGCGGTCTGACCGATAAAGATCTTCGTAGAATATGTAGGAGCCAATATGGGCATCCAGGTCCCGCTATTGGTTATTGACCGGAGACATGTCTCGGTCATGTCTACATTGTTCTCGAACCCGAGGGTCCGCATGCTTAAGGTTACGATGACGAGTTTATGCATTTTTATGTACCGAAGGTTGTTCGGAGTCCCAGATGTGATCACGGACATGACGAGGAGTCTCGAAATGGTCGAGACGTAAAGATTGATATATTGGAAGCCTATGTTTGGATATCGAAAGTGTTCCGGGTAAAATCGGGATTTTACCGGATTACCGGGAAGGTTACCGGAACCCCCCGGGAGCTAAATGGGCCATGATGGGCTTTAGTGGAAAAGAGAAGAGGCAGCCCTACATGGTCTGCGCGCCTCCCCCTTCCCCTAGTCCTATTAGGACTAGGAGAGGTGGCCGGCCCCCTCTCTCTCTCTTTTCCCCCTCCGCGAATCCTATTCCAACTAGGATTGGGGGGGGGGGGAATCCTACTCCGAGAGGGAGTAGGACTCTCCTGGCGCGCCACACCTTGGCCGGCCAGCCTCCCCCCTCTAGTCCTTTATATACTGAGGCAGAGGCACCCTAGAACACACAAGTTGATCCACGTGATCTATTCCTTAGCCGTGTGCGGTGCCCCCAGCCACCATAGTCCTCGATAATACTGTAGCGGAGTTTAGGCGAAGCCCTGCTGCTGTAGTACATCAAGATCGTCACCATGCCGTCGTGCTGACGGAACTCTTCCCCGACACTTTGCTGGATCGGAGTCCGGGGATCGTCATCGAGTTGAACGTGTGCTCGAACTCGGAGGTGACGTAGTTTCGGTGCTTGATCGGTTGGATCGTGAAGACGTACGACTACTTCCTCTATGTTGCGTCAACGCTTCCGCAGTCGGTCTGCGTGGGTACGTAGACAACACTCTCCCATCTTGTTGCTATGCATCACATGATCTTGCGTGTGCGTAGGATTTTTTTTTGAAATTACTACAAAACCCAACACTGATCATGGAGGAGAATATTTGAGTTGCGAGTTTAGTCTTCATTTGAAACAATGCGGAATAGTTTCGCAACTCACGCCACCCGGAACACCACATCATAATGTTGTGTCCGAACATCGTAACTGTTAGATATGGTGCAATCTGTGATGTCTCTTTCCAATTTACCACTATCATTTTGGGGTTATGTATTAGAGACAGCTGCATTCACATTAAATAGGGCACCATCTAAATCCGTTGAGACGACACCATATAAACTGTGGTTTGGCAAGAAACCAAAAATGTCGTTTCTTAAAGTTTGGGGTTGCGATGCTTATGTGAATTTTTTTTTCATCCTGATAAGCTCAAACCCAAATCGGAGAAATGTGTCTTCATAGAATACCCAAAGGAGAAAGTTGGGTACACCTTCTATCACAGATCCGAAGGCAAGACATTCGTTGCTAAGAATGGATCCTTTCTAGAGAAGGAGTTTCTCTCGAAAGAAGTGAGTGGGAGGAAAGTAGAACTTGATAAGGTAATTGTACCTTTTCCCGAATTGGAAAGTAGTTCATCACTAAAATCAATTCTAGTGATGCTTACACCAATTAGTGAGGAAGTTAATGATGATGATCATGAAAGCTTCGGATCAAGTTACTACCGAACCTCGTAGGTCAACCAGAGTATGTTCCGCACCAGAGTGGTAGGGTAATCCTATTCTGGAGTTCATGTTACTTGACCATGACAAACCTACGAACTATGAGGAAGCGATGATGAGCCCAGATTCCGCGAAATGGCTTGAGGCCATGAAATCTGAGATGGGATCCATGTATGAGAACAAAGTATGGACTTTGGTTGACTTGCCCGATGATCTGCAAGCCATAGAAAATAAATGGATCTTCAAGAAGAAGACAGACGTTGATAGTAGTGTTACTATCTACAAAGCTAGACTTGTCGAAAAAGGTTTTTGACAAAGTTCAAGGTGTTGACTATGATGAGATTTTCTCACTCGTAGCGATGCTTAAGTCTGTCCGAATCATGTTAGCAATTGCTGCATTTTATGATTATGAAATTTGGCAAATGGATGTCAAAACTGCATTCATGAATGGATTTCTGGAAGAAGAGTTGTATACGATGCAACCGGAAGGTTTTGTCGATCCAAAGGGAGCTAACAAAGTGTGCAAGCTCCAGCGATCCATTTATGGACTAGTGCAAGCCTCTCGGAGTTGGAATAAACATTTTGATAGTCTGATCAAAGCATATGGTTTTATACATACTTTTGGAGAAGCCTGTATTTACAAGAAAGTGAGTGGGAGCTCTGTAGCATTTCTGATATTATATGTGGATGACATATTGTTGATTGGAAATGATATAGAATTTCTGGATAGCATAAAAGGATATTTGAATAAGAGTTTTTCAATGAAATACCTCGGCGAAGCTGCTTATATATTGGGCATCAAGATCTATAGAGATAGATCGAGACGCTTAATTGGACTTTTACAAAGCACATACCTTGACAAAGTTTTAAAGAAGTTCAAAATGGATCAAACAAAGAAAGGGTTCTTGCCTGTGTTGCAAGGTGTGAAGTTGAGTAAGACTCAAAGCCCGACCACGCCAGAAGATAGAAAGAGAATGAAAGTCATTCCTTATGCCTCAGCCATAGGTTCTATAAAGTATGCCATGCTGTGTATCAGATCTATTGTATACCCTACACTGTTTTTGGCAAGGGAGTACAATAGTGATCTAGGAGTAGATCACTGGACAGCGATCAAAATTATCCTTAGTGGAATAAGGATATGTTTCTCGATTATGGAGGTGACAAAAGGTCCATCGTAAAGAGTTACGTCGATTCAAGCTTTGACACCGATCTGGATGACTCTAAATCTCGATCTAGATACATATTGAAAGTGGGAGCAATTATCTAGAGTAGCTCCATGCAGAGCATTGTTGACATAGAAATTTCCAAAATACATACGGATCTGAATGTGGCAGACCCGTAGACAAAACTTCTCTCACAAGCAAAACATGATCACACTTTAGTACTCTTTGGGTGTTAATCACATAGCGATGTGAACTAGATTATTGACTCTAGTAAACCCTTTGGGTGTTGGTCACATGACGATGTGAACTATGGGTGTTAATCACATGGCGATGTGAACTATGGGTGTTAATCACATGGTGATGTGAACTATTGGTGTTAAATCACATGGCGATGTGAACTAGATTATTGACTCTAGTGCAAGTGGGAGACTGAAGGAAATATGCCCTAGAGGCAATAACAAAGTTATTATTTATTTCCTTATTTCATGATAAATGTTTATTATTCATGCTAGAATTGTATTAACCAGAAATATAATACATGTGTGAATACATAGACAAAGAGAGTGTCACTAATATGCCTCTACTTGACTAGCTCGTTAATCAAAGATGGTTGAGTTTCCTAGCCATGGACATGAGTTGTCATTTGATTAATGGGATCACATCATTAGGAGAATGATGTGATTGACTTGACCCATTCCGTTACCTTAGCACTTGATCATTTAGTATGTTGCTATTGCTTTCTTCATGACTTATACATGTTCCTATGACTATGAGATTATGCAACTCCCGTTTACCGGAGGAACACTTTGTGTGCTACCAAATGTCACAACGTAATTGGGTGATTATAAAGGTGCTCTACAGGTGTCTCCAAAGGTACTTGTTGGGTTGGCGTATTTCGAGATTAGGATTTGTCACTCCGATTGTTAGAGAGGTATCTCTAGGCCCACTCGGTAATACACATCACTATAAGCCTTGCAAGCATTGTAACTAATGAGTTAGTTATGGGATGATGTATTACGGAACGAGTACAGAGACTTGCCGGTAACGAGATTGAACTAGGTATTGAGATACCGACGATCGAATCTCGGGCAAGTAACATACCGATGACAAAAGGAACAACGTATGTTGTTATGCGGTTTGACCGATAAAGATCTTCATAGAATATGTGGGAGCCAATATGAGCATCCAGGTTCCGCTATTGGTTATTGGCCGGAGACGTGTCTCGGTCATGTCTACATAGTTCTCAAACCCGTAGGGTCCGCACGCTTAAAGTTTTGATGACGATTGTATTATGAGTTTATGTGATTTGATGTACCGAAGGTAGTTCGGAGTCCCAGATGAGATCAGGGACATGACGAGGAGTCTCGAAATGGTAGAGACATAAAGATCGATATATTGGATGACTATATTCGGACATCGAAAAGGTTCCGAGTGATTCGAGTATTTTTGGAGTACTGGGGAGTTACAGGAATTCACCGGGAGAAGTATTGGGCCTTATTGGGCCATACGGAATAGAGGAGAGAGACCAAAAGGAAGGAGCCCCCCCTCTGGTCCGAATTGGACAAGGGGTGCAGCCCCCTTTTCCTTTTCCCTCTCCCCCTCTTTCCTTCTCTCCTACTCCGGAAAGGAAAGGGGAATCCTACTAGGACTTGGGAGTCCTAGTAGGACCCCCCACACTTGGTGCGCCCCCTCTAGGGCCGGCCTCTCCCTCCCTCCTTTATATACGAGGGCAAGGGGCACCTCTAGACACACAAGTTGATATGTTGATCTCTCCCTGCCGTGTGCGGTGCCCCCCTCCACCATAATCCACCTCGATCATATCATAGCGGTGCTTAGGCGAAGCCCTGCGTCGGTAGCATCATCATCACCGTCATCATGCCGTCGTGCTGACGGAACTCTCCCTCGAAGATCTGCTGGATCGGAGTTCGTGGGACGTCATCGAGCTGAACGTGTGCTGAACTCGGAGGTGCCGTATGTTCGGTACTTGGATCCATCTGATCGTGAAGACGTACGACTACATCAACCGCGTTGTGCTAACGCTTCCACTTTCGGTCTACAAGGGTACGTGGACACACTCTCCCCTCTTGTTGCTATGCACAACCATGATCCTGTGTGTGCATAGGAAAATTTTGAAATTACTACGTTACCCAACACTATTGTAAACCCTACACTGAGTTTAGCAAGGGAGTACAAATAGTGATCTAGGAGTAGATCACTGGACAACGGTCAGAAATATCCTTAGTGGAATACGGATATGTTTCTCGATTATGGAGGTGACTAAAGGATCGTCGTAAAGGGTTACGTCGATGCAAATTTTGACACTGATCCAGATGACTCTAAGTCTCAATCTGGATACATTTTGAAAGTGGGAGCAATTAGCTAGAGTAGCTCTGTGCAGAGCATTGTTGACATAGAAATTTGCAAAATACATGCGGATCTGAATGTGGCAGACCCGTAGACTAAACTTCTCTCACAAGCAAAACATATCACACATTAGTATTCTTTGGGTGTTAATCACATAGCGATGTGAACTAGATTATTGACTCTAGTAAACCCTTTGGGTGTTGATCACATGGTGAGGTGAACTATTGATGTTAAATCACATGGCGATGTGAACTAGATTATTCACTCTAGTGCAAGTGGGAGACTGAAGGAAATATGCCCTAGAGGCAATAATAAAGTTATTATTTATTTCCTTATTTCATGATAAATGTTTATTATTCATGCTAGAATTGTATTAACCGGAAACATAATACATGTGTGAATACATAGACAAACATAGTGTCACTAGTATGCCTCTACTTGACTAGCTCGTTAATCAAAGATGGTTAAGTTTCCTAACCATAGACATGAGTTTTCATTTGATTAACGGGATCACATCATTAGGAGAATGATGTGATTGACTTGACCCGTTCCGTTAGCTTAGCACTTGATCGTTTAGTATGTTGCTATTGCTTTCTTCATGACTTATACATGTTCCTATGACTATGAGATTATGAAACTCCCGTTTACTGGAAGAACACTTTGTGTGCTACCAAACATCACAACGTAACTGGGTGATTATAAAGGTGCTCTACAGGTGTCTCCGAAGGTACTTATTGGGTTGGCGTATTTCGAGATTAGGATTTGTCACTCCGATTGTCGGAGAGGTATCTCTGGGCCCACTCGGTAATACACATCACTTAAGCCTTGCAAGCATTGCAACTAATGAGTTAGTTACGGGATGATGTATTACGGAATGAGTAAAGAGACTTGCCGGTAACGAGATTGAACTAGGTATTGAGATACCGACGGTCGAATCTCGGGCAAGTAACATACCGATGACAAAGGGAACAACGTATGTTGTTATGCGGTTTGACCGATAAAGATCTTCATAGAATACGTAGGAGCCAATATGAGCATCCAGGTTCCGCTATTGTTTATTGAACGAAGACGTGTCTCGGTCATGTCTACATAGTTCTCGAACCCGTAGGGTCCGCACGCTTAAAGTTCGATGATGGTTATATTATGAGTTTGTGTGTTTTGATGTACCGAAGGTAGTTCGGAGTCCCGGATGAGATCGGGGACATGACAAGGAGTCTCGAAATGGTCGAGACATAAAGATCGATATATTGGACGACTATATTCGGACATCGGAAAGGTTCCGAGTGGTTCGGGTATTTTTCGGAGTACCGGGGAGTTACGGGAATACGGGGGAAGAAGTATATGGGCCTTATTGGGCTTTAGGGGAGAGAGAGAGAGGCGCCCCCCCCCCAATCACTAGTCTGAATTGGACTAGGGGGAGGGGCGGCGCCCCTCCTTCCTTGTCTCCTACTCCTACTACTTGGAAGGGGAGGAATCCTACTCCCGGTGGGAGTAGGACTCCTCCAGGGCGCGCCATAGGGGCTGGCCCTCTCCCCCTCCTCCACTCCTTTATATACGTGGTCAGGGGCATCCCATAGAGACAACAATTGATCCCTTGGATCTCTTAGCCGTGTGTGGTGCCCCTCTCCACCATAGTCCACCTCGATAATATCGTAGCGGTGCTTAGGCGAAGCCCTGCGACGGTAGAACATCAACATCGTCACCATGCCGTCGTGCTGACGGAACTCCTCCTCAAAGCTCGGCTGGATCGGAGTTCGAGGGACGTCATCGAGTTGAACGTGTGCAGAACTCGGAGATGCCGTGCGTTCGGTACTAAATCGGTCGGATCGTGAAGACGTACGACTACATCAACCGCGTTGTGCTAACGCTTCCGCTTTCGGTCTACGAGGGTACGTGGACACACTCTCCCCTCTCGTTGCTATGCATCACCATGATCTTGCGTGTGTGTAGGATTTTTTTGAAATTACTACGTTCCACAACAAAGGTCGGAGGGGGGTCGGTGATGGGGACAACGGCGCGGATGATGGATGGGGCTCCTAGATTTCTATAAAAACAAAAACCCTATAAGCTATCAAGTAATCAAATGCATACGCCTTGCATAGTGCTCTCCAATTTTAGCATTCAAATTAGGAGTACTTTTCCAATTTGAGCATTCAATAAGCAAAACCAAATCGTAAAATAAAGTAGTATTCAAATTAGCATGCATTCAATTATAAGCAAAACTACATCATCTCTTGCGTCCGTACATCGTCGAATATTATCACTAATACTCCTCGAATACTATCATACATATAGCATCGCTAATACAGCTAGAACCGTAGCGCCCAACGGGTATCGGCGCGGGCGGTGGACACCCAAAGAGAAGGAACCATCACATGATCATAGGTCCAGTGAGATCCCTGAAGAACCTACCAGGTATTGTCGAACCTTCCCTCCAACGCAACCATGTAGCGACGGACGTGCCCGTCCTCCTCGCTGACACGGTGACGTACCACCTCCGTGGTGTCCGGAAGCCTCGGCACCGTCGTTGGCCCACACGACCGCCACCAAACAAGGATCGGGTCAACGGCGGGCTGGCTCCTCACCAACCTACGCCCCCCGGAAGGTAGCACCTCCCAATACCAGCCCAGCAGAGCCTAGTCCCGGACATGGCCCCTCTGATCAAGCCGTCCACCTCCGCCGAGTCGACGACGAGGATGCGGGATAGGCATTATCGACGCCGATGCGGGAATAATTGCTTGAACTAAAAAAATAAACTATTTCTATTATTTTTCTTGCTAAAAATAAACTACTTCTATAGTAAAATAAAGTAGTTTTATTAAATCAACTAGCTAGTTCAACTACTAAGCACTTACTATAAATAAAATAAAGTAGTACTTACTAAAAATAAACTACTTCTATATATAGTAAAATAAAGTAGTTTTATTAAATCAACTAGTTCAACTACTAATTAAGCACTTACTATAAATAAAGTAGTTTTATTAAATCAACTAGTTCAACTACTAATTAAGCATTTACTATAAATAAACTAGTTTAACTAGTTCAACTACTAATTAACCACCTCCGCGGTGTCCGGAAGAAGAAAAAAAGAGGAGAAGAAGAAAGGATTAATAGAGAAGATCGGAAAAAAAGAAGAAAATTCTTCTCCTCTATTCCTTTCTTCTTTTCCTCCTTTTCCTTCTTCTTATTTATTTCTCCTCTTTTTTGTGCAAACGTTGCAGGTCCTCTCGTGCCTTAGCTATATCTTTTGTCTTCCCACACACGCCCAAGAAGCCTAGTAGGTTCATGCAAAGGTTCTTCGTCACGTGCATCACGTCGATTGAAGAGCGGACCTCTAGGTCTTTCCAGTAGGGTAGGTCCCAAAATATAGATTTCTTCTTCCACATGGGTGCACGTCCCTCATCGTCATTCGGAACAGCTAGTCCGTCGGGACCCTTTCCAAAGATTACGTGTAAATCATTGACCATAGCAAGTACGTGATCACCGGTACGCATGGCGGGCTTCTTTCGGTGATCTGCCTCGCCTTTGAAATGCTTGCCTTTATTTCGACATTGATGGTTGGTCAGAAGAAATCGACGATGGCCCAGGTACACATTCTTCCTGCATTTTTCCAGGTATATACTTTCGGTGTCAGCTAAACAGTGCGTGCATGCGTGGTATCCCTTGTTTGTCTATCCTGAAAGGTTACTGAGAGCGGGCCAATCGTTGATGGTTACAAATAGCAACGCGTGGAGGTTAAATTCCTCTTGTTTGTGCTCATCCCACGCACGTACACCATTTCCATTCCACAGCTGTAAAAGTTCTTCAACTAATGGCCTTAGGTACACATCAATGTCATTGCCGGGTTGCTTAGGGCCTTGGATGAGAACTGGCATCATAATGAACTTCCGCTTCATGCACATCCAAGGAAGAAGGTTATACATACATAGAGTCACGGGCCAGGTGTTGTGATTGCTGCTCTGCTCCCCGAAAGGATTAATGCCATCCGTGCTTAAACCAAACCATACGTTCCTTGGGTCACGTGCAAACTCAGCCCAGTACTCTCTCTCAATTTTTCTCCACCGCGACCCGTCAGCGGGTGCTCTCACCTTCCCGTCTTTCTTACGGTCCTCACTGTGTCATCGCATCAACTTGGCATGCTCTTCGTTTTTGAACAGCCGTTTCAACCGTGGTATTATAGGAGCATACCACATCATCTTCGCAGGAACCCTCTTCCTGCGAGGCTCGCTGACAACATCACCAGGGTCATCCCGTCTGATCTTATACTGCAATGCACCGCATACCGGGCATGCATTCAAATCCTCGTACGCACCGCGGTAGAGGATGCATTCATTAGGGTATGCATGTATCTTCTGCACCTCCAATCCTAGAGTGCATACGACCTTCTTTGTTGCGTACGTACTATCGGGCAATTCGTTATCCTTTGGAAGCTTCTTCTTCAATATTTTTAGTAGCTTCTCAAATCCTTTGTCGGGCACAACATTCTCTGCCTTCCACTGCAGCAATTCCAATACGGTACCGAGCTTTGTGTTGCCATCTTCGCAATTGGGGTACAACCCTTTTTTGTGATCCTCTAACATGCGATCAAATTTCAGCTTCTCCTTTTGACTTTCGCATTGCGTCCTTGCATCGACAATGACCCGGCGAAGATCATCATCATCGGGCACATCGTCTGGTTCCTCTTGATCTTCAGCAGCTTCCCCCATTGCAGCATCATCGGGCACATCGTCTGGTTCCTCTTGATCTTCAGCAGCTCCCCCCGTTGCAGCATCACTGTATTCAGGGGGCACATAGTTGTCATTGTCCTCTTCTTCTTCGTTGTCTTCCATCATAACCCCTATTTCTCCGTGCTTCGTCCAAACATTATAGTGTGGTATGAAACCCTTATAAAGCATGTGGGTGTGAAGGATTTTCCGGTTAGAGTGAGACTTCGTATTCCCACATATAGGGCATGGACAACACATAAAACCATTCTGCTTGTTTGCCTCAGCCACTTCGAGAAAATTATGCACGCCCTTAATGTACTCGGAGGTGTGTCTGTTACCATACATCCATTGTCGGTTCATCTGCGTGCATTATATATAATTATGTGTGTCAAAAGTAAGAAAATCAGACAAATACCTATCTAAAGTAAAAAATCAAAAAGAAGATAAGAACAAGATGCTCACCACGGTGGTGCCAGCGACGAGATCGGCGTGGGCGATCGACGGTGGTGAAGACAGGGACGGGGCATGACGGACCGCTAAACCTAGACAAATCTCGGGAAAAATGAAGCTCGGAGGTCGAGCTTTGAGAGGAGAAAACTTAACTAGCGTGGCTCGGGCATTTCATCGAACACCTCATGTGCATAGGAGGTGAGCTAGAGCACCCAAATGCCCTTCCCTCGCCGGCCAAAACAACAGAGCAGTGTGGACTGCTCTGCTGGCCGGCGAGGGGGTATATATAGGCAACTCATTTGTCCCAGTTCGTGGCTGGAAGCGGGACTAAAGGCCCCCCTTCTATCCCAGTTCTAGGCACGAACCGGGACCAATGGTTGTGGGCCAGGATCGAGGCCCATTGGTCCCGGTTCGTGCCTAGAACCAGGATAAATGGGTCCACATAAACCGGGACAAATTCCTCCCGAGGCCCGGCCGGGCCCCTGGGCGCACGAACCGGGACGTATGCCCCCCATGGGTCTCGGTTCTTGAGTGAATCGGGACTAATGGGCTTGGCAGGCTCGAACCAAAGCCCTGTTTTCTGCTAGTGTATGGCAGGTACTTTTTCTGATCATCCAAATTTGTTTTTCTTTTAGAATCTATCTGAAGGTAAATGATCACTGGGAGGTGTGTGTGAGTCCAAGTGAAGGCCAATTTCAGAAGGTTAGTGGCAAGTTTCCTGCACAACTATGTTGTAGTGTGTTGTTTCGGGTATACCTCAGACATTTGTTTGGGTTGCATATCAGTTTTGTAAATGGAATTGCGACCATAAGAGGTGGAACTCATGTGGACTACCTTGCAGACCAAATCGCCAACTATTTGACGGGCATTGTGAACAGGACAAACAAGCACGCTAACATGAAACTGGATACTGCGAAGGGCTACCTATGGGTATTTGTTAATGCTCTCATTGAAGACCCTGCCTTTGATTCACCAACCAAAGAGACCTTGATCACTCCTCAGAGAAGCTTTGGGTCCAAGTGTGAGCTCTGCGAATATTTCCTTAGGAGGGGTATGTGATTAGATAATTTTGGTATCATCCTTGATTTGTCTATTGAGGCTGCACCACTAATGATAATGTTCACTTCTTACAATTGCAGTCGCTAGCGTTGGTGTTGTCGGCAAACTCCTTTCTTTGGCCGAGTACAAACTAAGCAAGGAAGCCAATCTGGATCTCTCCCACATTCATCTACTCCTATGCAGCATATGCAAGCCCCACCAAGACCCACCCAAATATTTTCAGAGATACATGGAGTACATCATAGAGAAACCAAGAAATGTGACCATGACGATGTGTTCCTTGAGAGATACCTAAAACTGAAGCGGGAAGAAATTGATCGGTTTGCTGCAATTGAGGAGAGGAAGCTGGAGGATCCATGCAGCATTACCAAGTGTATCACAACAATCGAAAAGTTACAAGGTCTGCAAGTAGGTGATATTTTAGTGGCAGCAGATATCTTCAAAAGTAAGAAGAATAGGGAAGTTCTATTATCCTTCTCTACAGATGTTCTTCGGTTGGCTTGGGTTAAAAGGGAGATTGTGCTCAGCCAATTGCGGTCACGCATTAGTGAAGCTTTTATTCAGTAGGTAGCAATACCTTTGGTCTGTTTAATCAGACGTAGTGACCCAGATGACAAATATCTATTTTGGTAGTACCTAGATGGCGGAACTTTCATTGTGGTGGCTTCATATGTACGATTCATATATCATGTCAAGGCGTGAGAAAATAATTTAAATCAACAAATAATGTTTCAACTAATGGTAATGAACTTGCATCTCATATTACATTTTCTGAGAACCCATATCTGCTATAGCATCTTCTTTTGATTTCTGACTTCTCTGGAGTAATTAAATGCATGAATATCTCCATGATAGTTGTGGTCTCTGTTTGTTATAGCAACAATCCTTTGTAGATGAATGGCCAAGGAGCATTGTTGGGCTAGGACATCTCTCCATTACGCAGTCGTGTGAAATTATGAATAACACAAGCAGCAACAGATATGCAATCTTTTTGTGAACCGAGTAATGTGAAATGTTGCATACATGCAACATGAAACAACTTTTAGTATAGGAATATTTTTCAGCATACCAATAGTCCTCTGACTATAATTTCAAAGTTGTGAATTACAAAGGTTGAATAGTTCCTGATCATCTTTGGGCTTCTGACGAGTCCTTGTTCTTGTAACTGATATCTAGTAACTACGATGTGGAGCAAGAAATTGTGGCATGCTTGTATATAGCCAACATCTACAAGATAAAATTTACCAGGAGGTACTTCAAAACCATGGTTAAGTACATTTTGTAGAACCCTTGGATCTGAAGCCGACCCATGGACACCAATTGGAAATGTCAAGTGTTTGAACCCTATCATGTTTCCCCCTCGAGCCATCCGCATCATCAACCTCTAAATTGTTATAATTTAAATTCTCATCTAAATGCTCTTGTTCTACTAGTTTTTAAGTGAAAAAAGAGAATCTTCAGTATCATTATCCGACCGACGTCCCAAGCACCACACTGATGCTAGATATATTTAAAGAAATAACAGAAATAGACATACTCTTCTTTTCCGAGAACTAGGCATACTTGATGATCTACTTTAAGTAAAGTACATAGATTCTTGATTGTGCCATGTGCATTGCGCTGCCCATGCCTCATCAACATTGTCCCGAAGACCAAGTCGCTCATTGCATCAAAGATCGTCCTTGTGTGGTAGGTCGAAGCAAACTTCTCTATCTCACCAACAGTTTGGCTATAGCTTCCGGTTAAGGATGGCAATGGGTAGGGTATGGGCAGGGTAGAGCAATACCATACCCATACCCGTTTAGTTAGTGGTTACAAAATTCTACCCATACCCGTACCCATGAGTATGAAACTTTACCCATACCCATACCCGGCGGGTACCCGTACCCATTGGGTACTCAAGGGTAGAACAAATAGTCCACAAGTTGTTCACAATTTTACGCTCATTGAGTAAATGACCAAGTAGATGAGTCAATAACAAGTAGATGAGTAAATGATCAATATCAAAATTTAGAAACCACAACATACTCTGAAGTCAATAGCAGTAGACGAGTCATATGGCAAATTAATGACTAATTAACGATAAATTCACATTAATTCACAAACGGGTAGGGTATGGGTATACCCACGGGTACAAGGCTATACTCGTACCCTACTCATGACTTAACAGGTAGGGTATGGGTACTACCCATGGGTATATATAAAAGTGTAGCCATACTCTGCCCATGTGGGTACGGTACCCGCGGGTAAAATTGCCATCCTTACTTCCGGTGAATACCCATAACAAAGCATCACGTTGTACTGGTGTCATGGAGCCATTGGTCTTCTAGTGAATACTCCAATTGTAACATGGGTATAGCTTCCTGAATAGCAAGGCTAAATGGTGCATCACAGCAGTGCCCAACTCCAACTGCCATGATGCACGACGGTGCACTGATCATGAAGTTGTAGTTGGCCATTGCTATGATCATTGCATCATGGCATTGCGTTGATTACTTATTGTGGTCCACTAAACTGACAAGGCTGTGAAGATGGAGTGGAACACCGTTGGTCAACGGGTCCATGTCGTTGTTGGCACGAAGGATGCCGAGGACATCATCTCAACGAACCGCTGTGTCAAGAGGGCGGTTGTGCCGGGCAAGATCGCTGAGATGAGCAAGCCTGTGCGGATTGGCCGCATGTCAAGGCTTAGCCATGAGGAGGGAGCAAGGATCCACTCATGTTCTACATGCAAATCAAGGACGCCGAGGACATTGCCATGCTGGTAATTCCCAAGGCCTTCTGAACCGTGATGAAGCACTGGCTCATCCTGAAACCTCCACATGTCATCAGACTGTGTGCAAACAAGTGGTGCGAGTTATGGGTTCAGGTGCAGATCTTTCAGGGGGAGATGGTGGTGGCGAGTGGCTGGAACTACTCCTGCAACAAGTACAAGATCATCCCCGGCGACCTACTCATCCTCAAGATGTCGGGTCTCGGCTTCAATGTGGAGATCTACACCATCGGCACCTCCATCATTTGTCGGCTCAGGTGCACCAATCGCACTACTACCAAGGTGACCTGACTCGTACACTTGCTCCTGTCTGGATTGCTATCTTTTTTGCTATGATCTGTATATTTTGCCTAGGATCAGCACCCTGGGGTTGTGCGGGGGCACCCCATGCCCTGTTGTCTTAAAACAAATGTAATGTTAATTGTGTGGTAGTGTGTGTAATTGCGTGGTACATTTATGAGAATCCATACTTTCAATAGGCAAGAGCCAGCTCGAAGATCAACTTGTGTAGGGGTATTGTTAATTGTGTTTCTACTTGATATGTCTGGTGTTGTTGTGAAGTGTGTTGCATTAGTTCATCAAATTTGAAAAGGGTGAGCAGAACAACACAATCTACATGGCCAAACAGATGTGATTTGCATCTGCTCACCCTGAAGCATAATGCAAGCTACCAAACAGCCGACATGAAATGCATGCTACCAAACCATGTGCACAATATGGTTTTCAGTCTATAGTTGCTCAGCGTGTCCAAGATGAGCCACAGATGGCAAAAATACGACGCAGGCCACGAAACAAGCACATAGGGTTTATCTGTCTTTTGAGTTTTGAGAATCAAACTTGAGAGAGAGAAGCTTAAGTATGGGATCTTGATAAGCACACGTGTGAACCCGAGAAAATGGTGGGCCGGGCCGGATTTATAAAAGCCCGGCCTTCATTTCTTAAGCCTGAGCCCAGCCCAAAGTCCGAGATACTCCCTGTTTTCAAGCCCGAGCCCGGCCCGAATGTTGTTCTTTAGTATGCGCACGTGCAAGCCCGGACCGAAGCCCGAAAGCCCGGTCCAAAATACAGGAAAATAGAAGCCTGAGCCCGACCCGAACTATCTTCCAGACTGCAAACCAAAGCCCCAGCCCAGGCTCGGGTTGGGCTGTCCATGCCTGGATTTACGTGTGGCACAAACACATGCCAACTCCGATCGTCTTTTATGGCAAGTTTAGTGACGTGAGAATGATAACTTTAGTTGTCAACCATGGAAACTTTCTTTTCAGATGGCAAGTTCAACTTTTTTTGGTTTGTTTTTTCTTTTCTAATGGCAATTTAGTTGTAAAAAAACATTAGGGCCTAAGTGTTTCATGCCACACGAGTAGCACTTATCATTTGGGCAAGTAAAAGGCTGATGTAAAACGTCTAAGACAACTACTTAACCGTAAATAGTAACTGGTTTGTCATGGCGCATCACGACCATGGATTATGATGAGGTGACTTGGAGCGATCTCAGCCCTTCGTTAACTGAATGTAAACCGCATCGTTCTTCAGGCTTATCGTAGCACCATGTTTTACACTCACACGTTCCTTACTATTTGGGCTCGCAAGATTAGAAATGAGAAAATTCTTTATTTGACATTACCTTAAAATCTGCTTCCTTATTTGATATTGAAAAAAAAATCTTTCCTATTTGACACAAGTTCTAAATTTTATTTCCTATATGACATTTTCGTTCATTTTGAGTCTAAATGACACCTGAAAAGACTCTTTTGCCTCTCATGTGATATGTGTGGGGAAGACAATAGCGCACACACACAGCACCAATGCGAAGGCAGGAGCACACATGCAGCAATACATACACATGCACCAACACACGCGCGCACGCACACACGCAACAACACGCACGTGCACGTGCACACACACGCAGCAACACACATGCACGCGCGCGCGCGCACACACACGCACACACATGCACACGCACACACAGATACACACACGCAGCAGCAGCACACACGTAAGCAGCACATAGGCACGCAACAGCACACACACGCGCGCATATACACACGCAGTAGCAAACACATGCAGCGGCACACATGCACACACACATGCAGCAGCAGCACACATGTGCGCGTGCGCACACACACGCAACAGCACACACGCGCACACACATACCGCATGAGGGGCAAAATCGTCTTTTCAGGTGTCATTTAGGTTCAAAATGGACGAAAGTGTCATATAGGGAATAAAATTTAAGACTAGTGTCAAATAGGAAAGAAAAACTTTTCCAGTGTCAAATAAGGAACCAGATTTTAAGACAATGTCAAATAAAAGAAATTTCTCATTAGAAATGGGGACAGATTTGTTGCCATCCGTCCTAACCGCGTATCCTGGAATGGAATGGAGTCAATGGACGTCCTGGAATGGAAACGAACACTGCCACCGCGCTCGTCCTAAAATAGAGTCCTCACGACCACCGCGCTCACCGCCAGCCGTCGCCACATACGTCAAGCACTCCACCTCCGGCTCTTCATCTAAAGGCGGCCAAGCCGGGACCGGCCGGAAACAGCCTCTTCCCACTCGCCGGAGTTCGCGCGATCCTTGGCATACCTCGGCCCCTTTCCCGATGACAGAGGCAGACCTCGAACGGTCAATACCTTCTTCAATGGTGGACGGCCTTAAACCAGGGCAAAGGAAGGTTCTATTCTGCTCGTTCAAGAGGAACTTGATTGAAGAAACTAAGGTGTGTGCGTGCCAAAGTGTTCGTGAATTTATTTTGTGGTAGAAAAGAGTTGTTGAATTCGCGCATTTGGAGTCATCAATCATGGCATATATTCCTGAATTCGTTGCGCCTTCGTTGGCTACAGGTGTCGCACTTGGCTGCTTATGTGTCGGAACACGCAGCATACCACCATGGCGATCAGAGTCTGGCAGGCATAATCATAGGAATGGCTCAAGATTTTGTTGGCAGCAACAATGTCAGTCTTTTGGAGCCCCGCGGCCAGTTCGGTACCAGGTGCCTAGGGGGCGAAGATGCTGCTGATGCCGCTGATATCTTCACCAGATTAGCACCTATCACCCGTTTAATTTTTTCCAAGGACGATGATGTTCTTCTCGACTATTTGAATGAAGATGGAAAGTCGATTGAACCCAGTTGGTAATGCTCTCTTCGAATTAGCACTCATCCTGCATGATTGCAAAATGGATTGATTTTTGTATGCCTAAAACATGCCGTCTTTTCTTCAGGTATGTGCCAATCATTCCCATGGTTTTTGTCAATGGAACTGGCATTGACAATGGGTCAAACAGCTATGTCCCAAACTATAATCCAAGAGACATTATCGCTAATCTAAAACGGTTGCTTAATGACGAGACTGTTGTACCAATGGACCCTTGGTACAGGGGGTTCAAGGTCAGCTAGTCCTGACACATTTTTCTAATGCAAATTTGGCTCCTTAATTCAACATTGATTTTTCATGCAAATTTTCTGCTCATAACCTGACAGGGCTCTTTGAAGGAAACAAGTTCAAAGGAAGCTGGTGTCACATATACCATCACTGGTGTTATAGAGGAAGTTGATGACACCATGCTTAAAATTACGGAGCTTCCCATCCGCTGCTGGACTGCCAAATTACCAGGAGTTCCTTGAATCCATGTGTCCTTGGTGGCATGATGAGGACAAGGAACCACCATTTCTAGAGGTAGGTAATAGTCATACAAATAGTTCCTTCTCTGGGTTTCAGATGATTTGACTTTATTCGACCGCAACCAATTTATAGGGAATATCGTCGCAATGTGATGATGATGATGCAAATGTGGAGTTTGATGTTATCTTGAGTCAGCAAAACATGAATATAGCTAAGCAAGAAGGCCTCGAGAAGAAATTCAAGTTGACAAGCAGAGTAGAAACAACAAACATGCAATTGCTTGACTCGGATGGGAAGATTCGAAAATATGACACCCCAGAGGACAGTGAGTATCTCTATCTAATATGGACACAACTACAAACCCCTTCTCTTCTTGTGGATTTGAATCTGAAATAGTGTTACCTTTTCAGTACTTAAAGATTTCTTCAAACTGAGGCTCAAATTCTATGGCAGAAGAAAGGTACTCCTCTGTTCACAAATAGAAGATGTTTTAACTATTTTTCTGAATCGGATGTATATAGACACGTTTTAGATGTATTCCATATTGAAATATTCAAAATATCTTATATTTGTGACGGAGGGAGTACATGTTAACCTTTTCCTTTGCGATGGTGTTGTCGAAATGCAAACTGCCACATTAACTGATTTATGTTGTGCAGGAAGTAATGTTAGATAATATCAGAAAAGAGTTGTTGATGCCTAAGAACAAAGTGAGGTTTATTCTTGCTGTTATTTCTGGGGACATCATAGTCAATAACAGGAAGAGGGCAGAGCTATTCCTGGAGCTTAAGCAGAAGGGGTATGAGCCTTTCCCAGAGGAAAAAATTACGGCCGAGCCGGTTGCTGTAGGAGCTACAGCAGTAGATGAAGCTGCAGCAGGAGTTAATGCGAGTGAATATGAGTATCTTTTCGCAATGACAGATGGCACCTTGACTCCGGAGAAGATACAGGAGCTCATCGCACTGCACAAGAATTTAGAGGACAAAGTTGAGAGTCTCTGCAAAACAACTCCAGAGACTCTTTGGCTGAGAGACCTTGCTGCTCTTGAAAAGGAATTGGATGTAATTAAGCAGTGTTTCTCTCAAATGTTTTGCCTGATGTAATGTGTTTCACCGCTTCTCACTTGCTGATTTTGATACAGGTGATTGATGCCAAATTTGAAGCTGAAGAACAGGTGCGGAAGAAAGCAGCACTACTCAAGGAACAGCGTTGGAACACTCTTGTCAAATCTCAGAAGGTACAGAGTAACACAAGTGATAAAGTTCTTAAGTTATAGAGGACTAAGGCAGTACATGTTGCTCTTTACTAATAAAAAATTTCATAGGCAAGTGCACCGGTGACAGATGACGAGGACGAAGCATTCGAACTAAAACATCGTCTGCTTGCTTATAATCTTGATGGCTCCCTCTCCAGAACGTAGTGGTAATGCCCATGTACAATGCTGTGTGTTTGTGCACATGAAATATCCATCTCTTACAGAAGATTAAGCTGATGGCGTAACCACTTTTGCAGGCACGGAAACTGAGAATGCAGAAGGACAGCAGAAAAGGGGAAAGAAAAGAAGGAACGAGCCAAGCAAAAGAGGCAGCAACTGCAGTGCACCTTCTCCTGCGAAGAAGGTGCGAAAGATGAGGGAATCCCCCTTCAACAAGAGGAGCGGATTCGATTTGCGTGAGCACTTCAGCTGCAATAGAAGATGCTGATCTGCTCAGCCTAAGAGGAAAGCAATCCACATCCATTCCGGCCGCGTGTAGGGTGGCGTAGTCCCAGTTCCCTGCGATCCTGATGGGCAGATGGGGATAGCCCAGTTCTGCACCATGTGGGTTTGCGCATCATGTCTTTTGCTGCTGTTCTGTGTGCCAGTTTCGCTTTAGTTCCTCGTGGTTTGTAAGACACTGTGGCTTCTGTTAATAGAAATCAGAGAGGGGGCTCTCTTTATCAACAAAAAAAAACATTCCGGTCGGAAGCGGCGATATTGACTCTAGATGAAGAAGTGTACTGGACTTGAGTGACGATAATGGCTACTCCCATGAAGAGTAAACTCCTAAGCACAACGGCCCAAAGAGTGTGTGGGCTGCAGTGAGACTGTCTAGTTTCCGTGTCGGGGTACTCCGTTTGTGGCCCATGCGTTGAGATGATCGCTATGGAAGGGGCACTCATTGTGCGTTGAGTCAGCATTTTCCGGCTTGGGTATGTAGGGTGTGCCAGGATCGCTGGGCAGGAGGGAACTTGGATTTAGCGGATTAGGAAGTGAGAGCTGAATACCACACAACTACAGAGATGAATTGTCTCTGGAATATAACATCTATCTATATATATATCTTCTAAAATAAGGGAATTGTTATTAAGGCAGAAGAAAGGGAACGGCTTAGATTAAGCAACAACAAATAATAGCAATGAACGGTTCAGATTGACATGTAAAAGATAACTAATTTAGCAGCAAGTCAGGAGATAGACAGAGTCATTGATGTAATTTTATTTTTTACTGGTCGCTTTATTTTTCATTGTCTTTCCATTGTACTAGCTATTATCTTTCTTGATAATTATAATATATAAGATGCCCTTTCAGTATCTTTTTTTTAAGAAAGACTAGTAATGAAAAAATAGTGAACATAATTCTCCTTGAAATGGATGTACCTACAATTTCAAGGCCCGGCTAAAAATTTGGGCTGAAACCATGCCGTTATTCTACCCTATTGCATAGACCCACCCTCAGGTGTCACTGATTTGTCAAGTTACCATCACAGCGAGATGAAAGATGGAAACTAACTGAAATCCCAGGAAATGCTAACTCGTAGATCAGGTCCAGATGCTCGGCTCAAATATGCACATGGTGATTTCTGAGGCAAACCAAAATAACATTTCACCTAGAGTGAAACTTATGTCCAGGGAGAAATAGTTCAAAGAAGCAAGCTTCCCCTTCCTTTCTTGATTTTACTTGCCTGCTACGAATGCTATCTAGAGGTGTGCACTCACTAATTTAAGATTACCTGAGCAGAAGGCTACATGATGTTCTAGCATTCCAGATACTCCTTTAGATCCAGCTTCAATGAACTATTCCAGTATATCTCAGAGCTACCACGCTCAGAAATTGTTGAAGTGGCTGGCTCCAATGAAACGCCCTCCAGGGCCTCAGCTAAATCTGAATCCCAAAGCCCTAAACTGCAAGCCTTCCTGTAGACATCAAAACCTGCAGCTTTCAGACCTTCTGAGAAGAAATTATTTAGTGAGGGACTCTCCAAGCTTATGTCTCTTAGTAATTCACTTGCAGTATCAGAACTACGAAATATCAAAGCTGAGCATGTCTTGTCCAACAATCTTAGATCAAAATCCTTTGAGAAGACATGATGCAATCTTGCAAGGCGGGATCTCAGCTCTTCTGCAGATGTCTCCCTAAAGCCCCACAAGAAAACAACACTCTGGGTGCTCGCTGTCCTTGTGGTATCTGGCTCATTAGTGCAGTCAACACCATCAGATTCTTCCACCATGCAACCGGGATAAAGAATGTTACGGTGATCTTCAACTGTGTAATGCTGCTCACCAGACTGAGATTGACAATTGGGAGTGATTTTAAGTAACTTGCTTAGCTTAGCAAATAATTTTGTTATTCTCAGAACATTTTCTCCACTTTTTGTGACACCCTTGGTACCATCTGTGCAAACCGAGAAAGAGAGAACGGGAGTTCAATTCAAAATGCCGCTAAGAAAGCATTAAAATGATGTATGCAACAATTTAAGGCTCACACCTACTACTAGTTACAAATAATATACTCCATTTTCTAAAATATGATGAGCAAGGAGAAACTCCATAGTTTATTAGCAACATGGTGTGTTAATTAAGTTAGCTGGAACTGTACCTTGCAGTGGTATTTCTATTTCCATTGGCACAAAGTACTGTCTCTGTAAGTAACTCAGAGCTGCTTGTATATTCTTCGCTTTTCTCAAAGGGCTAATTTCTCGCCACAAGTGGCCAATATCAACAACACTAGAGAAAACCAGCCTCGAAGAACACATAAATTCATGCAGGTTCGGCGGAAGAGGCGCAATAAATTGTGTGTGCATCATTGTTAGGTCTGAGAAGAAAAAAATAAGTTATACTATTTTAGAAATGACAGGTCGATAAAAAATTAGTGATGCATCAACATACCATTCAAGCAATTGTATGATATGATTGGTTTCTCTGAAGATGCTACTAGATCAATAACTTCCCGAAATCCGCGAAACTTCAAATTCTGCTCATCTTCCAATTTTTGGATGTCCATCTGAAAAAAAAGAGTTCCCAAAGAAGAAAAAAAGAAACCAGATTAAGATTACGCCATTTAGTTACATTTAAATGGTGTTGCCAAGTTTTAGGGATACAAACCAGGAGAAGATTTTTATCCTCTGCAGAACTAGTAAAGATCACACGCACAGCCCTAGGCACCCCACCTTTATCCGGAACAACAAGAGGTACAAGATCACCAGAGGTACCATTTACTGTCTGCAGTATAGCTCAACATCATCAATGATTTGGAGTTAAATTTTATACAGATTGCGCCCTACGGGTGAGCACATACAAATCAGACCCTGCTAAAAGCATGTCATCTATTCCACATTTGTCAGTTCTTTATCACAACACCTAGCTCTTGTAGCCAAAACAACAGTAAAAATACTAAAGAGCGTGAGAAAGTGAATATATTATGTTTTTCCTTGGAGGAGTCTAATAGTGTCACATTCGTAAAAAAAAGAGTCTAATAGTGTTAAGAAAATGACAAAAAGAATTTGGGAAAAAACATGAAATGTAAAGTAGAGAAACCACACCTCCAAAACAAGTTGAACTTGGCGATCACTGCAAACATCGATGGTCATACTGGGCCTTGAACCATATGATTCACTGCCCATGATTAGTTTTCTGAGAGAACTAACTAAAGATCCTGCACGGTAAGACTTCATGTTAGGAGATATCTAACTATCTAAATAATACAGAGTAGCCTTAGTATTATTTATCGAAAGTGCCCTACCATCAGCTGTTTTACTGGGTTCTGCACATCCTTTACGCCAATGCTGAATTCTTGACTTAATTCTAGTTGTAAAAACTGAATCAGCAACGGATGCACTTGCTGATGGAGATGGCTGCTGAAGATGAGGGGTGAAAGTCTTTTGCCTAGCCAAGGATTCTTGCACCCTTGATAGGTAAGATATACCTGCCAATATAAAAATTAAGCCCTCTATCAAATAACCAAATTTGCCATTTGTTTGGGTGCATGATGTAGGACTCACCATCATAAATGCACATATTAAAATCAAAACCATCACGGGCCATCGATGAAAAGTAAGATGATTGGCAGGAGAAACTATAAGAAGGCATTCCAAGCTGTAGTTCATCTCTGGGAAACAAGTGGAAATTGTACCTGTACAACCAAAAGACCGACAGGAGCATCAGTAATGATGACAGAAATCAATAGACTGGAGCACAGAAACAGAGCAAGCATAATCCTCAAAAGGATGAAACCTGGATTAATTAAATGAACCCAAAGTGTAAAATTAAACAGACATTTACAAGCAATAACTCAGATGATCCATAATAAATGGAGATTTTAGTCCTACAGTCATAAGATATAGTCATTACACATGACAGAACATCGACCAAAGAATATTCTTTGGGGTAGCAGCGCGAGCAACAGAATTTAGTATGACAAAACTGAAAGCAGGTTTGGCAGGCAATCCTGAGATTTTTCAAGCAGCTTTATTGCTCTTTTATATGTCATTTCTGTGAGATATTTCATGTCCCTGTCAGTTGCTTGCTAGTTTGGAAAGTATGATTTTCTTCGTTTTTATGCAAGGAAAAGTATGCTTCATTTTATTACCAACGATCCAGCTCATTGATTCACAGGAGGATTTTGGTAACTCCCTTTTTTCGAACAGGGTGTTAAAACCTCCGACCTCTACATCATTGTTATGCACACAACCATCTTTATTGAAATTGATGCAAGGCAGCGAGGCCAAAGACATCAACAAAAGGAGTACAAGACATAGACAACTACGGTAGAAACATCACAAGATATGAATTTAACACCTACGATTAAGTCCACTTCTTCCGCAACAGCGCCGTCAAGAATGGATAAACACCCCCGCGCCATCATTGGCACGTCCGGCCGGAGACAGTCAGGAAAAGTATTTGATCCAGGTTGGCGAAACCAAACACTGAAGACCAGCATCGGCAATGAGACAACACCTTGAACAAGGTAACGACACAACTTCGTTGCTACTAAGCCCAATCAATAAATAAAGGCCAGAACAAGGGTTTCATCCCAGACATGAAGTGGTGTTTCAGTCACCATCTTCATGATAGATCTTTCCATAGTCACGCCAGTTAGAACTCCATGGCAGTCCTGAGCGGCGCTACCAAATGGTGGGATGAATTCCACCTTAGACCGTCACACCGGGAGGCCAGTCATGTTGCAGCACAGAGCTAGCCGCTGCCACTCCACACTGGCATGCCCCGACTTGCATATTCCCAGGACCGTTGCCCCGGCATCCTCCGTGTGAACAGAAGCATATGCCACCCTGCTTGATGCAGACAGGGAACCACCGACACACTCAAACCCATCAGCACGGTGCTTGTGCCGCCCTTTCTTACCAGCGTATTTGCTAAACATGATCAGCGTAAAAAGGTCCACCTACATACCAACCTGATCCCATCTTGACATTTCCTCAGAACAGGAGTAGCAAAGTTTCGTTTATGCACACAAGGTGTTCAACGAAATGCCTCAACGAGCACACAAGACATAGCCTGATGGGCCACCGCTCCAACATACTAGCTACACTATCTTACGACTGACTTCAGTCCGCACAAGATGTTTGACAAAGCACCACGCCGCAAATCCTACTTGTTGGTGGTGCTTCTTGCGGAGGAATATGAGCGAAAGGGCTGCTTACGGGTAGGCGACAACGTCGGAGCCGGAGGCAGAGCCCAAGCGGAACGGGCAGACGGCTATGTGGAGAGGCTGGAAGGACTCGGAGGCGAATTTGGCCTTGAGGTACGCCGTCTCCGCCGTGTCGACCGGCAGCGCGCGTCGCCACCCGGTGGGGGCGCCCGTCTTCAGCGCCGCGATAGCCACGTAGTCGCACTCCTTCACGTGAGCCGCCAGATCCCGCAGAGCCTCCGGGAAGTTCCTCCTGGTGACCTGCCTCGCCGACGCGGCGGCGGCCATTGGTGGCGGAGGCAGCAGCTGAGCACGGCCGAGGTGAGGAACGAGGCGTGCAGTCTGCTCGGATCGGGGCACCGGGGGGAGGCGGCGGGCCTGAGGGTGAGGCCGGAGAACACCGGCGACGTGGAGGCGGGGCACTGGAGAGTGGTGTCAGGCGGCGGCGGTGGCGGCGGTCGCGGGAACAGGGGTGCCGTGGAGGTGGTCGTGGGGGCAGGGCGGCGCCCAGAGACCAGACGCTGCGCTGGGGCGCTGCTATTCCCTGCTTAATGGGCCGAAGACAGTGTGGTCAATTTCACATTGGTCTTTTGTTGCAGTAGAATTTATTGTTGAAAATGTACAATCTAATAATATAGGAGTATAATATAACTAAATTAATAAGAAATAAGTAAAAAAACTCATATTGTTATAATAAATGCGCATGTAAATAAAATAAAATAATCATACTTTTCGTAAAAGTGTTCATATGCTTTTTTAAAACATTCATGTATTTTCAAAAAGTATTAAAATAATTTAAAAAGTGTGCATGTGCTTTAAACGATGTTTGCATATTTAAAAAAACTATGTATGCAATTTTCAAAAGATTTGACGCACTTTCAAAAAATCTCGTGTATTAAAAGAATGTTGAACGATTTTAAGAAGATGTGTGTGTGATTTTTAAAAACTTTTCACGTATTTTGAAAAAGATTCATTTTTTAAAAAGGTGTATTTATCAAAAATATTTGTATTTTATTAAACAAAAAATAAATAGAGAAAAAGAAATGGGAAAATAAAAATAAAAATAAAAACTGCAAAAAAACAACTTGGAAATAACTAAAAATAAAAAATGGAAAATGGAAAAAAGGAAAGATCAAAACTAAAGCAGAAAACAAGTGAAAGAGAAAAAGGGAAACCAAAAAAGGGGACGCAACTAAGATACCTTTCCCGTCCAAACCTTGCGTTAGCCCAACTTCTACCAGTCCGCCGCCGTCACCAACCCTACGGTTTTGTCTGGCAACACCCGGCTATTCTGTTACTAGTAACAGAATATTATTCTGTTACCATCGGGCTCTATATAGAAGCAATATGCAAATTCCCTATCCGGAGAAACTTCAATCCGCATGCAAAAGCCCACCCGGCCACCCCACCACCTCGTCCCCTCCCTCTTATCGGCAAAACTCACTCCCCACCGGCCATCCCGCGCCCCGCCGCCTCCCGGCCATCCCGCGCCCCGCCGTCGCCCTGCCACCCAGCGCCCCGCCGCCGCCCGGCCACCCAGCGCCCCGCCGTCGCCCGGCCATCCCGTGCCCCGCCGCCGCCCGAGCCTCCTGCCGGCTACGCGCCCACTCCTCTCGGCAACGCGCCCCGCCACCTCAATGCGTAGGCTGTTCACCTCGGCCGCCCCAGGCCGTTCACGTCCGCCACGAGTGTCGGTTCAACGCCGCCCCGACAAACCAGCGCACGTGGAGAACTACAAAAGAGGTTCAATTTCTGAACTTTTGAACGCCAAGAGGTTCAGTTCAGAACTTGGTATGGTGGGTGTACTACCGATAATCTCAAACTTGTTCCTCTCAACTTCAGCAAAAGAATTTTTGGGAATAGATAAATGTGTGTATGCATAGTGTCGTGTGATGGGATGCGGCCTGTGGCTGGGTTAATTAGCTATGCCAGGGCAGATGCTTTGTGTCCGTATAGTTTAGGCCAAGAAGAGAAGCTAATGTGCTGCTCATCATTTGCCATCATCCATCTCTACTCAATTATGTTCATCTTTTTCAATTCATCTTTGAAATTTCGGTCCATTTTCTTTTGGCAGGATGCGTCAAAAAAACAAAATCAAAGGCAGCAGCTCAAAAATAGATGAATATTGGAAGGAAGATGTATAAGGCTGAGAGGAAATGGCATCTTGAGGTCTGTTACCCTTCAACTTATAGACGTATATGCTCAATTATTGTTGTGTAACATAGAGTTACCCTGGATGTAAATGCTCCTTCTCTTGTGTATTTCACTTCAACAATTGGTGGTTCTTCAAGACACTTTATCATGCACTTTTTGTTGGAAATATGCCCTAGAGGCAATAATAAAATGGTTATTATTATATTTCCTTGTTCATGATAATTGTCTATTGTTCATGCTATAATTGTGTTATCCGGAAATCGTAATACATGTGTGAATACATAGACCACAACACGTCCCTAGTGAGCCTCTAGTTGACTAGCTCGTTGATCAAAAGATAGTCATGGTTTCCTGACTATGGACATTAGATGTCATTGATAACGGGATCACATCATTAGGAGAATGATGTGATGGACAAGACCCAATCCTAAGCATAGCTCAAAGATCGTGTAGTTCATTTGCTAGAGCTTTTCCGAATGTCAAGTATCATTTCCTTGGACCATGAGATTGTGCAACTCCCGGATACCGTAGGAGTGCTTTGGGTGTGCCAAACGTCACAATGTAACTGGGTGACTATAAAGGCGCACTACGGGTATCTCCGAAAGTGTCTGTTGGGTTGGCACGAATCGAGACTGGGATTTGTCACTCCGTATGACAGAGAGGTATCTCTGGGCCCACTCGGTAATGCATCATCATAATGAGCTCAATGTGACCAAGTGGTTGATCACGGGATCATGCATTACGGTGCGAGTAAAGTGACTTGCCAGTAACGAGATTAAACAAGGTATTGGGATACCGACGATCGAGTCTCGGGCGAGTAACGTACCGATTGACAAAGGGAATTGTATACGGGATTGATTGAATCCTCGACATCATGGTTCATCCGATGAGATCATCGAGGAGCATGTGGGAGCCAACATGGGTATCCAGATCCCGCTATTGGTTATTGACCGGAGAGTCGTCTCGGTCATGTCTGCGTGTCTCCCGAACCCATAGGGTCTACACACTTAAGGTTCGGTGCTGCTAGGGTTGTTGAGATATTAGTATGCGGTAACCCGAAAGTTGTTCGGAGTCCCGGATGAGATCCCGGATGTCACGAGGAGTTCCGAAATGGTCCGGAGGTGAAGAATTGTATATAGGAAGTCCAGTTTCGGCCACCGGGAAAGTTTCGGGGGTCACCTGTATTGTACCGGGACCACCGGAAGGGTCCCGAGGGTCCACCGGGTGGGGCCACCTATCCCGGAGGGGCCCATGGGCTGAAGTGGGAGGGGAACCAGCCCGTGATGGGCTGGTGCGCCCCCCTTGGGCCTCCCCCTGCGCCTAGGGTTGGAAACCCTAGGGGTGGGGGCGCCCCACTTGGCTTGGGGGGCAAGCCACCCCCCTTGGCCGCCCCCCCATCTAGATGGGATCTAGAGGGGTCGGCGCCCCCCTGGACCCCTATATAAAGAGGGGGGAGGGAGGGTTGCGCACCCTAGCCCCTGGCGCCTCCCTCTCCCTCCCGTGACACCTCTCCCTCTCGCTGAGCTTGGCGAAGCCCTGGCGAGATCACCACTGCTTCCACCACCACGCCGTCGTGCTGCTGGATCTCCATCAACCTCTCCTTCCCCCTTGTTGTATCAAGAAGGAGGAGATGTCTTCCCCAACCGTACGTGTGTTGAACGCGGAGGTGCCGTCCGTTCGGCGCTCGGTCATCGGTGATTTGGATCACGACGAGTACGACTCCATCAACCCCGTTCTCTTGAACGCTTTCGCTCGCGATCTACCAGGGTATGTAGATGCACTCCCATTTCCCTCGTTGTTAGATAACTCCATAGATTGATCTTGGTGATGCGTAGAAAATTTTAAATTCTGCTACGTTCCCCAACAGTGGCATCATGAGTCAGGTCTATGCGTAGTTTCTATGCACGAGTAGAACACAAGTTGTTGTGGGCGTTGATTTTGTCAATTTACTTACCGTTACTAGTCTTATCTTGATTCGACGGCATCGTGGGATGAAGCGGCCCGGACCGACCTTACACGTACGCTTACGTGAGACTAGTTCCACCGACTGACATGCACTAGTTGCATAAGGTGGCTAGCGGGTGTCTGTCTCTCCCACTTTAGTCGGATCGGATTCGATGAAAAGGGTCCTTATGAAGGGTAAATAGAAATTGGCATATCACGTTGTGGTTTTGGCGTAGGTAAGAAACGTTCTTGCTAAGAAACCTATAGCAGCCACGTAAAAAATTTGCAACAACAATTAGAGGACGTCTAACTTGTTTTTGCAGCATGTGCCGTGTGATGTGATATGGCCAAAAGGATGTGATGAATGATATATGTGATGTATGAGATTGATCATGTTCTTGTAATAGGAATCACGACTTGTATGTCGATGAGTATGACAACCGGCAGGAGCCATAGGAGTTATCTTAATTTATTTATGACATGCGTGTCAATATATAACGTAATGTAATTACTTTACTTTATTGCTAAACCGTTAGTCATAGTAGTAGAAATAATAGATGACGAGACAACTTCATGAAGACACGATGATGGAGATCATGATGATGAAGATCATGGTGTCATGCCGGTGACGACGATGATCATGGCGCCCTGAAGATGGAGATCATGAGGAGCAAAGTGATATTGGCCATATTATGTCACTATTTGATTGCATGTGATGTTTATCATGTTTTACATCTTAATTGCTTAGAACGACAGTAGCTTAAATAAAATGATCCCTCGTAATAATTTCAAGAAAGTGTTCCCCCTAACTATGCACCGTTACGAAGGTTCGTTGTTTCGAAGCACCACATGATGATCGGGTGTGATAGATTTTAACATTCGAATACAACGGGTGTAAGCCAGATTTACACACGCAATACACTTAGGTTGACTTGACGAGCCTAGCATGTACAGGCATGGCCTCGGAACACGGAAGACCGAAAGGTCGAGCATGAGTCGTATAGAAGATACGATCAACATGAAGATGTTCACCGATGTTGACTAGTCCGTCTCACGTGATGATCGGGCACGGCCTAGTTGACTCGAATCATGTTTCACTTAGATGACTAGAGGGATGTCTATCTGAGTGGGAGTTCATTGAATAATTTGATTAGATGAACTTAATTATCATGAACTTAGTCTAAAATCTTTACAATATGTCTTGTAGATCAAATGGCCCATGCTAATGTTGCCCTCAACTTCAACGCGTTCCTAGAGAAAACCAAGCTGAAAGATGATGGCAGCAACTATACGGACTGGGTCCGGAACCTGAGGATCATCCTCATAGCTGCCAAGAAAGATTATGTCCTAGAAGCACCGCTAGGTGACGCACCCATCCCAGAGAACCAAGACGTTATGAACGCTTGGCAGCAGCGTGCTGATGATTACTCCCTCGTTCAGTGCGGCATGCTTTACAGCTTAGAACCGGGGCTCCAAAAGCGTTTTGAGCAACACGGAGCATATGAGATGTTCGAAGAGCTGAAAATGGTTTTCCAAGCTCATGCCCGGGTCGAGAGATATGAAGTCTCCGACAAGTTCTTCAGTTGTAAGATGGAGGAAAATAGTTCTGTCAGCGAGCACATACTCAAAATGTCTGGGTTGCACAACCGCTTGACTCAGCTGGGAGTTAATCTCCCGGATGACGCGGTCATTGACAGAATCCTTCAGTCGCTTCCACCGAGCTACAAGAGCTTTGTGATGAACTTCAATATGCAGGGGATGGAAAAGACCATTCCTGAGGTATATTCAATGCTGAAATCAGCGGAGGTGGAGATCAAAAAGGAACATCAAGTGTTGATGGTGAATAAAACCACTAAGTTTAAGAAAGGCAAGGGTAAGAAGAACTTCAAGAAGGACGACAAGGGGGTTGCCGCGCCCGGTAAGTAAGCTGCCGGGAAGAAGCCAAAGAATGGACCCAAGCCCGAGACTGAGTGTTTTTATTGCAAGGGAAGTGGTCACTGGAAGCGGAACTGCCCCAAATACTTAGCGGACAAGAAGGCCGGCAACACTAAAGGTATATGTGATATACATGTAATTGATGTGTACCTTACCAGTACTCATAGTAGCTCCTGGGTATTTGATACCGGTGCGGTTGCTCACATTTGTAACTCAAAGCAGGAGCTGCGGAATAAGCGGAGACTGGCGAAGGACGAGGTGACGATGCGCGTCGGGAATGGTTCCAAGGTCGATGTGATCGCCGTCGGCACGCTACCTCTACATTTACCTACGGGATTAGTTTTAAACCTCAATAATTGTTATTTAGTGCCAGCTTTGAGCATGAACATTGTATCAGGATCTCGTTTAATTCGAGATGGCTACTCATTTAAATCCGAGAATAATGGTTGTTCTATTTATATGAGAGATATGTTTTATGGTCATGCCCCGCTGGTGAATGGTTTATTCTTAATGAATCTCGAGCGTAATGTTACACATATTCATAGTGTGAATACCAAAAGATGTAAGGTTGATAATGATAGTCCCACATACTTGTGGCACTGCCGCCTTGGTCACATAGGTGTCAAACGCATGAAGAAGCTCCATGCAGATGGACTTTTGGAGTCTCTTGATTACGAATCATTTGACACGTGCGAACCATGCCTCATGGGTAAAATGACCAAGACTCCGTTCTCAGGAACAATGGAGCGAGCAACCAACTTATTGGAAATCATACATACTGATGTGTGCGGTCCAATGAGTGTTGAGGCTCGCGGTGGCTATCGTTATGTTCTCACCCTCACTGATGATTTGAGTAGACATGGGTATGTCTACTTAATGAAACACAAGTCTGAGACCTTTGAAAAGTTCAAGGAATTTCAGAGTGAGGTTGAGAATCAACGTGACAGGAAAATCAAGTTCTTGCGATCAGATCATGGGGGAGAATACTTGAGTCACGAATTTGGCACGCACTTAAGGAAATGTGGAATAGTTTCACAACTCACGCCGCCTGGAACACCTCAGCGTAATGGTGTGTCCGAACGTCGTAATCGCACTCTATTGGATATGGTGCGATCTATGATGTCTCTTACCGATCTACCGCTGTCATTTTGGGGCTATGCTTTAGAGACTGCCGCATTCACTTTAAATAGGGCTCCGTCGAAATCCGTTGAGACGACACCGTATGAATTATGGTTTGGGAAGAAACCTAAGCTGTCGTTTCTAAAAGTTTGGGGATGCGATGCTTATGTCAAGAAACTTCAACCTGAAAAGCTCGAACCCAAGTCGAAAAATGCGTCTTCATAGGATACCCTAAAGAAACTATTGGGTATACCTTCTACCTCAGATCCGAAGGCAAGATCTTTGTTGCCAAGAATGGATCCTTTCTAGAGAAAGAGTTTCTCTCGAAAGAAGTAAGTGGGAGGAAAGTAGAACTTGATGAAGTATTACCTCTTGAACCGGAAAGTGGCGCAACTCAGGAAAATGTTCCTGAGGTGCCTGCACCGACTAGAGAGGAAGTTAATGATGATGATCATGAAACTTCAGATCAAGTTGCTACTGAACTTCGTAGGTCCACAAGGACACGTTCCGCACCAGAGTGGTACGGCAACCCTGTCTTGGAAATCATGTTGTTAGACAACGGTGAACCTTCGAACTATGAGGAAGCGATGGCGGGCCCAGATTCCGACAAATGGCTAGAAGCCATGAAATCCGAGATAGGATCCATGTATGAAAACGAAGTATGGACTTTGACTGACTTGCCCGATGATCGGCGAGCCATAGAAAATAAATGGATCTTTAAAAAGAAGACAGACGCAGATGGTAATGTGACCATCTACAAGGCTCGACTCGTCGCTAAGGGTTATCGACAAGTTCAAGGGGTTGACTACGATGAGACTTTCTCACCCGTAGCGAAGCTGAAGTCCGTCCGAATCATGTTAGCAATTGCCGCATTCTATGATTATGAGATATGGCAAATGGACGTCAAAACGGCATTCCTTAACGGCTTTCTTAAGGAAGAATTGTATATGATGCAGCCGGAAGGTTTTGTCGATCCTAAGAATGCTAACAAGGTGTGCAAGCTCCAACGCTCAATCTATGGGCTGGTGCAAGCATCTCGGAGTTGGAACATTCGATTTGATGAGATGATCAAAGCGTTTGGGTTTACACAGACTTATGGAGAAGCCTGTGTTTACAAGAAAGTGAGTGGGAGCTCCGTAGCATTTCTCATATTATATGTGGATGACATACTGTTGATGGGAAATGATATAGAATTCTTGGAAAGCATAAAGGCCTACTTGAACAAGTGTTTTTCAATGAAGGACCTTGGAGAAGCTGCTTATATATTAGGCATCAAAATCTATAGAGATAGATCGAGACGCCTCATTGGTCTTTCACAAAGTACGTACCTTGACAAGATATTGAAGAAGTTCAATATGGATCAGTCCAAGAAGGGGTTCTTGCCTGTATTGCAAGGTGTGCAATTGAGCACGGCTCAATGCCCGACCACGGCAGAAGATAGAGAAAAGATGAGTGTCGTCCCCTATGCCTCGGCCATAGGGTCTATTATGTATGCCATGCTGTGTACCAGACCTGATGTAAACCTTGCCGTAAGTTTGGTAGGAAGGTACCAAAGTAATCCCGGCATGGAACACTGGACAGCGGTCAAGAATATCCTGAAGTACCTGAAGAGGACTAAGGATATGTTTCTCGTTTATGGAGGTGACGAAGAGCTCGTCGTAAAGGGTTACGTCGATGCTAGCTTCGACACAGATCTGGATGACTCTAAGTCACAAACCGGATACGTGTATATTTTGAATGGTGGGGCAGTAAGCTGGTGCAGTTGCAAGCAAAGCGTTGTGGCGGGATCTACATGTGAAGCGGAGTACATGGCAGCCTCGGAGGCAGCACAAGAAGCAATCTGGGTGAAGGAGTTCATTACCGACCTAGGAGTCATTCCCAATGCGTCGGGCCCGATGACTCTCTTCTGTGACAACACTGGAGCTATTGCCCTTGCCAAGGAGCCCAGGTTTCACAGGAAGACCAGGCATATCAAGCGTCGCTTCAACTCCATTCGTGAAAGTGTTCAAAATGGAGACATAGATATTTGTAAAGTACATACGGACCTGAATGTAGCAGATCCGTTGACTAAACCTCTCCCTAGAGCAAAACATGATCAACACCAGAACTCTATGGGTGTTCGATTCATCACAATGTAACTAGATTATTGACTCTAGTGCAAGTGGGAGACTGTTGGAAATATGCCCTAGAGGCAATAATAAAATGGTTATTATTATATTTCCTTGTTCATGATAATTGTCTATTGTTCATGCTATAATTGTGTTATCCGGAAATCGTAATACATGTGTGAATACATAGACCACAACACGTCCCTAGTGAGCCTCTAGTTGACTAGCTCGTTGATCAAAAGATAGTCATGGTTTCCTGACTATGGACATTAGATGTCATTGATAACGGGATCACATCATTAGGAGAATGATGTGATGGACAAGACCCAATCCTAAGCATAGCTCAAAGATCGTGTAGTTCGTTTGCTAGAGCTTTTCCGAATGTCAAGTATCATTTCCTTAGACCATGAGATTGTGCAACTCCCGGATACCGTAGGAGTGCTTTGGGTGTGCCAAACATCACAACGTAACTGGGTGACTATAAAGGTGCACTACGGGTATCTCCGAAAGTGTCTGTTGGGTTGGCACGAATCGAGACTGGGATTTGTCACTCCGTATGACGGAGAGGTATCTCTGGGCCCACTCGGTAATGCATCATCATAATGAGCTCAATGTGACCAAGTGGTTGATCACGGGATCATGCATTACAGTGCGAGTAAAGTGACTTGCCGGTAACGAGATTGAACGAGGTATTGGGATACCGACGATCGAGTCTCGGGCGAGTAACGTACCGATTGACAAAGGGAATTGTATACGGGATTGATTGAATCCTCGACATCGTGGTTCATCCGATGAGATCATCGAGGAGCATGTGGGAGCCAACATGGGTATCCAGATCCCGCTGTTGGTTATTGACCGGAGAGTCGTCTCGGTCATGTCTGCGTGTCTCCCGAACCCGTAGGGTCTACACACTTAAGGTTCGGTGACTGCTAGGGTTGTTGAGATATTAGTATGCGGTAACCCGAAAGTTGTTTGGAGTCCCGGATGAGATCCCGGACGTCACGAGGAGTTCCGGAATGGTCCGGAGGTGAAGAATTGTATATAGGAAGTCCAGTTTCGGCCACCGGGAAAGTTTCGGGGGTCACCGGTATTGTACCGGGACCACCGGAAGGGTCCCGGGGTCCACCGGGTGGGGACACCTATCCCGGAGGGCCCCATGGGCTGAAGTGGGAGGGGAACCAGCCCCTGATGGGCTGGTGCGCCCCCCTTGGGCCTCCCCCTGCGCCTAGGGTTGGAAACCCTAGGGGTGGGGGCGCCCCACTTGGCTTGGGGGGCAAGCCACCCCCCTTGGCCGCCGCTCCCCCCATCTAGATGGGATCTAGAGGGGCCGGCGCCCTCCTGGACCCCTATATAAAGAGGGGGTAGGGAGGGCTGCGCACCCTAGCCCCTGGCGCCTCCCTCTCCCTCCCGTGACACCTCTCCCTCTCGCTGAGCTTGGCGAAGCCCTGCCGAGATCACCGCTGCTTCCACCACCACGCCGTCGTGCTGCTGGATCTCCATCAACCTCTCCTTCCCCCTTGCTATATCAAGAAGGAGGAGATGTCTTCCCCAACCGTACGTGTGTTGAACGCGGAGGTGCCGTACGTTCGGCGCTCGGTCATCGGTGATTTGGATCACGACGAGTACGACTCCATCAACCCCGTTCTCTTGAACGCTTTCGCTCGCGATCTACCAGGGTATGTAGATGCACTCCCCTTTCCCTCGTTGCTAGATAACTCCATAGATTGATCTTGGTGATGCGTAGAAAATTTTAAATTCTGCTACGTTCCCCAACACTTTTAGTACATCTTCCAGGTGAAGGAGCTCCCCTTCAGTTAATTTTTTTTGTGTAGAAAAAAGATTGTGTCAAAAAATTGAAGGCATCAGTTCAAAAGGGTATAAGGCTGACAGGAAGTGGCCTCAGATCACGAAATTTCCTCTAAGAAAAAATAGCTACAAACAGGTTGAGTTCACCACATGGAATCTGCGAGTTCAAAAGAGAAACAAGCTCATTGTTACAACCGGCGAATGCCATGTCCAAGAAATTGGTTTGTGATACTGATACTGTGGGTTTTCGAAGGCAAAAACTTTAGTTTCCTTCAATTTATAATTATAGTTTAGTTTAATTTCTAATTTTAGTTCAGTTCAATATTCTAATTTTAGTTCAGTTAAATTCTTATTTTAGTCTATATTCTTGTGCTTCCATCTAGTCTATATCAAAGTTTTGGTTGTGCCATGCATCACTCTTCAAATCAAACATTTGTTGTTGCTAGATAACAAAAAAGAGTTGTTAAATTTAGTAACAACTTACTGGTGGAGTTGTTTCTACCAAGAAACTCATGGAATTTATACTAGAATGCTACTACAGATTACTGCACACTGACTATCTCACCTTTGCCATATTTGTGCAGACTCTTAGACTTTCACATGCTCTGCCTTCATTCATGTAGATCTGCAACCCAATTGTTGGCTTACTAGTGAGTACCAACCTAAACATAGTTCTTCTGATGAAAAATGCCCTGCAACAGCATAAGATCCATTTCATCATAGTATTGGTGCTAGATACTTTTACACATAGTTCATACTAAACTATAAGTTATCTATGAAGCACTCTGTGCAGGAAATTATCTCATGAGTTGTGTGTAGCATTTGTGCCTGGTGGGTGTTCGTATAAATACCTAGGTGGCCACTGTTGGCTAGTTTTGTATGCTTCAAATTCTTATCTAAACAAATTATTAGTATGACAGAGGATTTTTTATTTTGCTGAACATCCATGGAAGTTTAGAATACATCAGCAGTCTATGTGCGTCCAGCAGAGGTGATTTTTTCTGCTCACTAATGCAAGCCTTTTTTGTGTGCTACTTAGTAGTTTATATAAATGCTAATGAGATGAATAGCTATAGAAGTTGTTTGTCCTGATAATACACGGCTCATATTTTTCCTAACGGATACTTATGCAGAACACTCGAGCCACAACAGCTCCCAGGCCATTCACCGTCGGCACCATAGTCCGTTCACCGCCGACACCCAAGGTCGTTCACCGACGCAATGATGAGGTCTGGCCGTCGTCACCCACGACCGCGCTCTCGCATCTCTCCAGCTTCAAGTAGTGTCCTCCTCAGCTGCAGGTCGTGTTCTCCTCCAGCTGCTATGGTGCACATTCAAGGCAGCAAGCACGCCACAGGTCGCAGCGCCGCCGTCGACCACATGCGCGCATGCGTGCGATTGATGCGTGTGTGCTTTAGGTATGCATCTCAATGCTTCCACCCTTCCTCTTCATGTAGCATATTCTAAAAAAATTAGGTGCTTTCAACTAAATAAAAAAATGTGCCACACAAGTTCAGATATAACTGCTGCAGGATTTCAGAAATCTAAACAACAAAGCTCAAACCAAAAGCTAATGTATGTGTGATGTCCAGTTTCTTCTTTCGGTTCAGTTCAATATCTAGAATCTGTTCAGTTTAATTCGTATGCATCGTCCCGACAACGCATCACGCAGCCACCGACCTCCTCTGCTTGGGCCACACCACCACCGGCCGGTCCACAATGGTTGCTGGCAGCTGTCCAAGTTGAGAGCTGATGGTAGTCCTCTGCATGTGTCAACGACACACTCACGACAATCTCTCTCTCTCTCTCCCACTTTTGTTCTGCTATTAAAATGCGTACATGCGGTCTGCTAATTGAGTAGTTGGGGAGATGTGAAAAAGAACACGCTCTTTAGGTGTTCAGTACAATTTATTATTTTAGTTTAGTTCAAAAAAATCTTATTTTAACCCTGTAATATACATGGTTGGCAAAAAGATGACTATAGTTGTTATAGCAAAAGCAGTACAAACTTTTTAAAAGTTTATTTTTTGAACTTCTCCCAATAAAATACATGAACTTGATTATCTTTTTAACATCACTTACATCAGCTCGTTTGAATTTGTGCATGTGCTTGTAACACAATCAGTTCAGATCTCGAGAAAGCATAAGTTTGTTGACAAATATGTATATTAGTTCAGTTCTATTTTTGCGACTTTGCATGTTATGTTTGCCCACTATGCAAGTGTTCATGTTGCTGCTTCTAGAGAGTCCTAAATTTATAGAGGTTTTTACATTCTTTTTGGTTTTTGCTTTTTGGTTTTCATTTTTTATCTCTTCTTTGTCCCAGAGGGAAGCATCACTGGTTGGGATAGTTCAAAAAATAGAACTAGCAAGTTCTTGGCAAGAGCTTTAGCTGAACAGTTTTATGAACTTGCGCATGACCATGAAGTAGAAGAAAGCATAACATCAGTCCAACTGGTGGACGTGGAGGTGATTTTTGTATCTAAAAAAGCAAAACATCAGTCCAGCTGGTGGACGTGGAGGTGATTTTTGTATCTAAAATCATGTGTGCTTTTCTGTCCAATTGATTGTGTTAAAGGTAGCAAGGAAAAGCTATGAGAGAAGATTTTTTGTTCTAGAAGTGAACTATGTTTTTGTAAAAAATTGTGTATGATAGTGAAGCTGTGCATGAGTATGTAATGTCTACAGAAAGGAAAATCATGCATGTTGATTGATGAAAGTTCAATGTAAAATAGTAGTGCACATGGATATACTTTTTCCGCTCTGGTGTAGCAGTTCAACATGTATTATATCCTCAATGCATAATGAAACGCGGAAAAGGTTCAATATGTGTAGAGAAATTTGAAAACAGTTCAAAGAAAAACATCATGCGAACATGGAGTGAACATGGACAGATGAATGCGTTGCTAAACAGGGCTTCTGAATTTGCATTATCACCATGCTTTTTCCATTCGTATTCAGGTTGCAAAAATGTTCTTGTATGAGTACAAGCTAGTCGATCGATCTATCCACTGGATTCATTCCAGATGCTAGCTTATTCTTGGGAAGTCTTGATTTGGAGGAAAAAATCATGTTGACTAGCTGTTGTTATGCCTCAAAGTAGAGACTTTACCTTACATTTTGATATCTAATGTTGGTTTATAATTCTCTGAATTTATTTATCCATTATGCTCTATTACTAGAACATCCTTTACTTGTTTTCTGCTGCGCGCCGTCCCAGCCTCCCTCCGCCGCCGCGCACCGCCATCCCCGCCCTGTGCCGCCACCCCAAGCCCCTCCGCCGTGCGCCGCCACTCCGAGCCCCGCCGCCTTGCGCCTGTCACCCCTCGCCTTGCGCAACATCCTACCGACCGGACCAGCCGCCGGCCGAATCCAGCCTCACACCTGAGCATCGTCTTCTTCCTCGCCGAGACACACGACAACCACCCTAGTTCGACCGTAGTAAGTACCTCAGCACGAGTTAAAAACGGTGGTCCGTTCGAAATAAAAGAAATGACATAAATTCAAACTGTAAAAGTTCAAGCAAAAAAAGAAAACCCATGAAAATCCTGCTTAGTAAGTACCTTAGTACAAGTCGTAAAATAAGAGAAGTTCAGAACATCGTTATCAAAAAAATGTTGAGTTAAAAAAAACAAAACAAAACATTTTCTTTTTGAATAAAATACCATTCAGTTCGATGATACAAACCATACAAGTACATGGGCGACGATAGAGTAAACCGTTGAAAATTTACGAGCAAAAAAATTACCCAAAGACAAAGCAAAGTCTAGTTAGTGAAAACATACTTAGTACAGACCCATGCAAACATCAGTATAAATACTCTTTTTTCAGAATAATTCAAAATTACTCTAAAAAAATAGCTCAGTACAAACACACACATATATCAGTATGGGTACTGTTTTTCAGACGGGAAAACAACATGATCCGTCTTGCCATATTCAAAATTACTCTTAAACGATTGTGAATTTGAGAAAACGTCCAATCTCTACTTCTAATTGAGCAGTTGGTAGTCTTCGCCGGTCAATTTTCGTCCCACCTCCCTGGTGTGTTTTTTGGTACCTCCTCCCACCTTCCGGATCCCCCACTTCCTCCCTCCAGACCGACAAAAAAAAGGCATGCTACAACTAGGCCTGTTGTGAAACACTACGGTTCAGCGACAGAAAATCGACCTAAAAAAATTTACGACGGTTAACCTACGAAAATTAACCGGTTAAAAAAACAGTAACGAATCTGGTCACCCCGCTCGATCTGGATCACCCCGCTCGATCTGGATCTCGTCGGCGGCGGCTCCTCCCCACGCACCGACGCATCCCCAGAGCCCTCCCCACCTCCTCCCAGAACCGGCGACTTCGCCTCCCGCCGTGGCCCCCTCTCTTCCCCTCCCCTCGTCGCAGATCGAGCGACAACCGCGGTGTGGGCGGGCGACGCCAACGCGCTGCTCCTGCTCGGCCACCCGGGCCCGTCCATCGCCTGCTCGCCTCCCGCAGCGTCTTCTCCGAGCACACAACCGACGGTGGCCGGAGGCTGTACACGCTTGTGCTGTCGTGGCCGCGGCTCCACAAGGCCGTGCGCGACCCAGCCAGCGCCAAGCCCTTCGCGCGCGCCCACGCCTAAACCTACTACACCCAGGACCGGGAGGCGAACAGGTGATGCTCGACGACGAACATCTGCTTGAGGACACCTTGCTCGACGATGCTCCTCTCCGCTAGCATCTCCATTGCATGGTGAGCTTCCCCTGTCTCCTCCCTTTAAATTTGGAGTACTGCTTGGGTACAGATTAGGAGTAGGGTTCAGTTTATTTGTATGTGTATGGGTACAGATTATGAGTAGGAGATGTAGTCGTAGGCACAGTTTTAGTAAAATTTCAGTAACTTCAATTATCCTGCTTGAAGTACTTTGAAAATATACTCAAAAAATGTACTGTTTGTACTGCTGATCTTGCAGATAGGGGGAGAGTTCTTGTACTCAGAGCAGCTGTTGATCTGCAGCAACTCTAGAAGTAGGATTTAGGATAATCATAGTTTCAGTTTGCCAAGCAGGGAGTATAATTTAACTGGAAATCAACCAACTATTGCTTTGAACTGGAGTATAATTACTGAAGCGGGTCGAAGTGGGACGATGTGGTTCGGTGGTCAACGGCGGCTGCGCGGGATGCAGTATGGTATGGCTTGAGCATCTCGAGGAGGGGCTCTCTCCGCAAGGCATCCTCTACGCCAGTACGTTCTCTGATCCGAACCTTCTTCTCTTCGCTCATGCACGCACCAACGCAGCTGACCTGTCGTTGACCAGCGGCGGAGGTGTTCGAGTAGTCTGTCCCGGGGCTGCGCGTGGAGCACGTCGACGTCTCCGTCTTGCCATTGCTCAGCACCGCCCTGCCGGCTGGGGTTCTTATTTGCCATCGAGGCCTTCCGCAACTGGGACCATGGTGCCTGATAGCTTCCTCTCCGGCTGGATCGGCAGTCTATCCACCCAGTAAATTTTTGCTCTTCTCTTAAATTTTCTATGTTTCTTTGTCTGATTCTCAATAAAGAGCTCAAACTCGAGATGAGTTTTTGGTTATGACCTGGCCTATGGGCGCCTCTGCGCTCCAGTCAAGTCTCATGTGTGCGTTGATTTAAGTCAGTCTTCACATCATATATATTTGACCTACAGCAATTGGTTGTGTGCTTATATCCACTATTCAAACAATATTATTTTAAAACTTCCTGATTTACAGTTAACTTAGTTTATTGGCTGGCAGGAGGAGTGTAATGTTGAGATCAATGTCGGGATCCGCAGGTACTACTATATATTCAGAGTTCCTGTGGATTTTTTGTTCAGGCAAATGACAGCCTTCTTAAAATTGCATTATGGTGTTGGTGTTTTAGGTTTCTATGGCGTAGCATCAGATTAATATTGCCAAGCCTGAGCTGGCGGTTCATATGGAAGATCCCATGGGCCAGCAGCTGGAGCCTGGAAGCAGATGTTAATGCTCCATAGCAGAGAGTTTAGGTTTACAGCAAGCAGCGACTACCAAATTTTCCATGGTTAGTGTTGATTCCTAATGATCTGTGGTTTATAACATTGACGACAACATCTAGGCTATCTCAAATTTACCATCAGATTAGTGATCTTTATGCATGATTGGTTTAAATTATTATTTTCATCCTAGCTCTTGTGTTTACAGTAGGATATAAACGGAAATTGTAATGGAGATGGTTGCCATCAGTTCCATTTTGTTGCACATCACAAGCCTTGCCACTCAGATCGTCGCTGTGGCCAGATCCGACCGGGGGAGCCGCCATAGAGCCGACACCTCGGCGGCGCAGCAGCAGCCCGACAGAAGGTGGGTGCTCGAGCTCATCCAGCAGCTCGTCATCGACCAGGAGGCCTCTACCTCGACTGCAACCGTCCGTGGATCTCTATTGCAAGCACCTTGTATCTACTGATGTTCTTCCGCCCATCTAAATTCCACATGTTTTTTTTGACGGGATCTAAATTCCACATGTTGTTATATGAGTGGTACAGCTGCATGGATTGGCGATATGAGTATTTGTACAAACCGCCGAGGACCTCAAGTTCACATGGTTCGTGCTTCTTTACATACGAACTCTACATATGACAACCAGCAGATCAATTGGTACCATCTCCGATTTCTATCATCATGTTGCTTCATTTATCTTCATATAAGTTTCACTGGATGCATGTATTTAACATACTACTTTTTTTAGTAGGCATCAAACTTGGTTCAGGTAGCTTTTTTTGTGAAAGAAAGTTATGTTTCTAAAGATCTGTACTCTGAATCCTAGATCTCATACTTGCTTTTTTTTGGCATAATAGTTTCAGGCCTGATGAGTATCAAGCAGATTGGGTTCTCCAAGGAATGCCAATACGAACTCACTTTTTGCAACACACATGCTCATCCAATTGGGCAGCCAGCTGGGAGGTAGACAATACCTTTTTCCTCTTTCACAAATAAAATATTTTGATACTCAAGATTGGATATCAAGGCATTATTTTATATCAATTTATTGAGCCAAGGTCATGGAAGGAACTATTTTTTCTCTTGTTGCAACACACAGGCTCAAGGGTACAGGTGCGTGAACCCCTACTTATATATAGGCATTTTCACGTGTGTGTTGGAGCTTTGTCTGATCGTATACACTGATTAGTGCATGGGTCCTGTTGATTGAGGATGCTTTGATGGGTAGGGGATTCCATGAAAGAGCTGGTGTGGATTAATATCCTTCGGGTTTCTGCATGGCGTGGCCCTGACATTTATCAGGCACTAGAATAAATCTGAATTGTGTGTAGCGGTTGTCCATCTACTTAGTTATTGTAGGCATTATGTTTCACATAAATATAGATATATTTGAATCATGAGTAACTACATGTCCACTCTTCGTCCAAAGTTTTTGCTTCTACAATATGATTGGACTATTTAGTTCGCATCCTTCTCCCTTTGCAGATTCTAATGCATTTTGAAATTGTTCATGTGCTTCATTTTTGCACTCTTGCTACTCTCTGGAGAAATTATTTGCAGATTCTAAAGCATGGCTCCTATGTTGGTATTCATGGCCAATCTAGCTATTTTATGATTAGTAAATTGTTTGCAGTAATGTACTACCTGCTTACTCTTGGGAGTGTGGATGACTATGATTTTCTTTATGCTTATTATGTGCAAGCATAGTGTTCTTTGCACAAGCATGATGATGATCGAATAAATTATAGTTCTCTGAATGCATCCTTTTGTCATTAGGTGATGTTTTAGGAAAAGATCCTTGTGTGTTGTTGAATTGTTTACAAGAAAACAACTATTCGGGAGTACATAGAGATAGAGTGCTTTTTAGTAGAAGCAAGATAGAGTTGATGTCGATTAGACTTAACCGGGTTTCTTCAAATTTAATGGTTTGTCGTATGAAAACTATTGAACTAAAAATAATCTAGCGAGCAATAATAAAATGAAGAATAAGGCATCCTATCGCAGAATCCTATGAGTGAATAGTAGCCCAATACAGTGGCGAAATAAAAATGCTTTGTTTGGATACCAGGCAAAAAAATAGTTCACGTAGAGAGACTTTATTAGTTGCAGAGTAACAACACTACCACATACAAGGGTGTAATTGAAGAGACTAACTCATCAACTGGAGTGAGATACTTATTGCTCTATTTGTAGTGAAGATGGCCCCTTTTGGAGTGAGGCGCAGCTATAGTTGCTCTATGTTGTGAGAATACCCAAGCCCTCAAATGCCGAGAGGCTTCTCTGGTTATGGGTTGCACATTCAAAAAGCAAGATTGTAAGTTAATGATTCGCCGAGTTGTTTCTCTGCTAACTGTTTTTTGTTAATGGCTGAAACCTTGTGCTGATCCCTTTTTTCTGCTTGTTCTAATTAGAGTACACCGGCTAGATATGGTTCTCAAGTATGCATCAATACAAATTATTCCAAACATTGTTGCACTATGCTGCATGTAGCTTTTGGTGTGGTATAACATTTTCTCTATCTTCTTACATTGTCTACTTAATTTCTTAGACAACTAGCTCGAAATTTGGATATGGTAATATGTGCCTTCAAGTTTCTAAGGTTCCTGGAGAGTTTAACCACTTCATACATCTCCCTTTTAGAAACTTGTACTTAGTAGGTCATTTGTCGTATGATATATCAGATTTATTTGTTTGATGAATATTGATAGTCAATCGATTTTTATATAAATGTGTAATAAGTAGTGACTGCTGCAAAGTTTACTTGGTCTTCGATTTTTATATTTCAGAAGACTGTCCTAGGGATGTTAGGTTTATATTTTAATTGCTGGTTATTTCATTACTGGAGCACCCAAAGTGGTTATTTCATCCGTATATAAAGCCCCAATTAGGCCTTGTTGCTTGAGATGGTGGTTAAGGCGACATGACAGCTGTTAAGGAGGAGAGGAGAGAATATTAGTTTGTCTCTATATGAATGCAAACCATATGTCAACATGATCGACATACATTTCTGAATTTAAACGATTGTTTAATCACTATTTTCCGTTAGTCCATTGGCAACACACAAACATTCAACTAACCATTGTTGCTGTGCTTCTTGTTGACAGTTCGGGGTTAGAAGGGAGAAGTTAGATTGATTTTCTGCGTGCGTGTGCAAGCTCGGTTTAACCTATGAGGCTCACTGGTATAGTTATTTTTTGAATATGCAATCTGAATAAACATAGGTAAAACAGTATGGTGGAATCTTGCGACAGGGGCAGAAGTTAGAATCTTGAGACAATGCTATAACTCCTTGTCCTTGGTAGTTTGGACTTTGTAATAATTATCCTAGATAGATGCTAGAATGGTAGTAATACCCAGTAAACCCATATTTAGCAATGGCCATGCATGTCTTTTAGAAACAATCATCCTTTTAATATTAGGTAGAGATATCTAAACAGACTTGATGTTTTTCTATTAAAGTTTGTTTTATGTATATACTGAAATTAGCAACGCCAAACTTTTAATCTGGAAATATCACTTATTCACTTTAGAGTACCTTGGTCTATAAATGTGCTGCGCTGCTGTATTTTAAAGACGCGGTTTGTATTGGAAAAGATTGCATTAAAGATGGTGTCGATATTGACGACGGGCTGCCTTGCACGGCAAGGGACGGGGGTACAAGGATTGGCCTGCGGTGCCGCACCTTGTTGTTCCCTGCCAGTGGCGGGCGAGCTGCGGGGGCGCAAGGCGTGGCATCTGCAGTGCCACTCCTGGGGCATGCCTCTCCGGTGACATTGCCAGCGTACACAACATACCTTATTGCATGGGGATTTCATCTCTGAAGTAAATATTACGCCAGAACTGAATATTACGTCCGAAGACTGAAACATCCAGAAAGCTTATTGAGACTTCATTTATGGTGTTTCACTACTACACGAGGGAGGTAATTGTCTTTTATGTGCTTCCTTTTCCATTTCAATGCACCGTTGTGTTATTTTGGTTGAAAAATTAAAGTTACTACATATTTTCATGGTTTATGAAAAGTAGCTGAGATCCGTTGTTTTTTTCCTACTTAGTGAGGAAATTCCGGTGAAGCTAAAGTTGGTGGTGTTCATCTTTTTTTTCTCTCTACAATTTAGTACTCTTGACATCGTTGCTAAAATTTATCATTTCAAAAGATCAGTGTAGTAGTGCAGGCTAACAAAACCGTATTTTCTACAAACCCGAGGTAGACAAACATAACAACTGATGAAAGAAGAACATACTTGTACCTTGTTGCCCGCTGACTAAAAACAGAAGAACATTGAAACACTCGTTACTGCATTATATTTTTTAATTGCAATAGTATTTTGATTATGCATGAAGAAATATGCTGAGTGTTTCTTCATTTAGTTTCATGTGCCAATTAGGCATGGACAACGATGGCCACGATCCCATCATCGCCAGCTGACGGGAGGGAGACACACATCTCATCCAGTGGAAAAGCACGCTTCGAAAAATCCCTAACCCTCCATGGAGCCATTGTCAAGGTTACGAGATCAACGCCACCCACCACCACCATCGAGTTGTAGATGGTGTGTCGTGGTGCTCCCTGGCTCTTCCCGCCTCTTGAGAGACCACATGGGCTTCTGGCGCAATTTTTGGCCAAGGCTGGAAGCCAATAACACTTCTTAATTTTGATCATGGATGTCACATTGTGGTCGGCGGTGTGGTGTGTGGTGCGGTGCAGTTCTTGCCTGGCGTATAACAACTAGATCGGCAGCGCGCCTTGGTGCAAGGGTGCCGGTTTCAACAATGTAACGGTGAAGTTAGTAGAAAGCCAGGCTTATCATATGTATTCAATCAGGATAAAAAAAAAACATTCAAGTGTAATCGGAGCAAGACAACATCAATGGAAGAATAGAATGTTCATATACAGAATGGAATGTTCATAATCGGAGCAAGACAACATCAATGGAATGTTCATATAATCGGAGCAAGACAAACTACAGTACAACACATCTCCATAGCCACCAGAACGATAGTACAACACATTTGAAGAATGGAATGTTCATATACAGGGTAAATTAAAGGATGCAATGTTCATACACGGTAGATATTGGTCGTTGGAGGACTGAACACCGGTAATGGGCATGCACGGTGGACAGGTCCGTTCGTCTTGAACAGCAGTGTCAGAGAGAACGATGACACTCATTGTGTTCTCATTGAGCCCGAGTCTCAGATGGCCTTGTGAAGCCCAAGATGCTCTAACAGGAGATCAATCATCATTCTAACTGGGATCCTTACAATGCTTGTCTCGGCCTGTGTCATAGGAAATTTCAGAATGGTTATATAATTTTCCAGAGTACTAAAGTTGACAGCAGTTGGTTTTATACCATGAAAACAAAGGTCTGGGTAACTAAAGGACAACAACTAAAGGACATCAATCTTTGTTGTGCAAGAGTTTTATTAGATTCTTACTGTCCTGGTCGACAATTGAGACATAGTAATTGAAAAAAAAAATCAAATGCTACCATGAATCATAAGATAAACCAGCAGAAAATCTAAAGCCTAAACATCGGACAAAGTCACACACACGAGCAGATCGCTTCAAGTATTGTACAAAGAACAATGGCCTAGGAAACCAATCCACAATCCAGCGAGTTTGCTACAAAGAAAATCCTAAGGACAATCTGTACACACTCATACGCAAGCATCAATTCTGGTGTTTCCAACTTTAATGATAGGCTAATCGAAACGAGAGGCCAAGTCGTCCTGGATAATCATTTTGAAAAGTCTAATTAGACAATGTTAAGTGCAAGAGAGGCAAGGTGACTAATTCAACAATGCGCCAGGAACAGCCAGAAAAAGACGATTGCACCCACACGTCCATTGTAGTTCTTGTAGTCCTTGTTTGTTTTGCATCAGGCAGACCAATGTTACCAAGAATGGCATTAACGATAGAGTTTGGGCTGACCATCTCTTCAGTTAATGAGACACCAAACGATTCAATAGGTATAATATATTTGGAAACAGAATGTGTCAGGCCAGGCTCAAAAAGAAGAATGAGACGATAAGTAAGAAAACAACGGTGGCACAGGTTAATATGTGAATAGGTGGCCTTTAGATCGTTTAATAGATTCATTATGTGAGTATACATACTAATTAAAAATCAATACCACAACTAAATTATAATCAATAGATTTTGAGTATTCTCTCTGAAAAGGGCAGCATTTTTATACACAGCCCGAATAACAGTAAGATCACTCACGTGAACCCTAGATCGATACTACTGAAGTACATAATTTATAAGCGACCGACAGCTCGTGTTTACCTTGTTCATTGGTGGCACCGTGGACTGCATTTTCCATGTTCCTGTCGCCGGCGTGGTGGACAGGAGTTCCCTCCATGCACTGATTGGTATTGAGTAGTCAGTTGCTTTCAGATCACAAAGAACTACATCAAACAAAGATCAATTTACCTAAAGGATGCATGTCCTGCATACAATAAAATTGTATATTAGACAATGCTAAGAGCTAGAAATATTGATTGGTGCAAGTTTGAAGAGAACAAATCTAAATTACATCATACTTGAATCTTAGCAAAGCAAATGGTCAAATAATATATGTATGAGTGGTAGAAGAACAGCAATGGCCCAAAGCAGATACGCGGAACAACAATCAGGATCCAGGAAGTCCAAGGCAAGGCCTCTAAAAAGAATCTGCTCCACACAAGAAGAAACCAAAGGCATTTTTACAGCAACGCAGCCAGTCCTGCCAAATAGTACATGAATTAAACAAGGAAATGAGCTTACCCAGTAGGAGCATGACTGGCACGACCACCGGCAGTAGAGGCGAATGACAGAATCGTCCGTGGAAGGAAAAATCGAGCATGGCAAGTAACCTGCAGTGCAAACCATGCGTCAAATATAAAGCTGCAACCTAATTTTCCGCCACACACCAATATGAGTCTCAATCTAAAAAAGTAGAGCCAGACCAGGCCAAGACACTAATAGGAATCTCAATATAAGGGTACAATGACCAGGCCAAGAAAATAAAAAGTGTCATCAGTAAAGTAGTTGACAATAAACTATAAGCTCTAATCATAGAACTATTGTTGCAGGTCAAAACAACTGAAGTATGATTTACCAATCTACAAACATAGGCACATAAATAAAACTGTTTGATTCTTGCCTTTACATATATAATATAAACAGGGACACATAATGAGGACTCCTAATAAAAAATGCCGTTTCAGAAATATAATGAATAATGGACATATACTGAAATGGCTAATATTGAGATGAAGAAAGAAACAGAAACCTTTCTACGAGATAAGTGATATAGGCAACTTCACCAACCAAACTATATTTTCAAAATAAGCTTTTCAGTAGAAATAGTTTATCAACCAAACTATAGTTTAAAAATAAGCCCAGCAATAGAAATACTTGAAAATAAACTATAAGCATTAGTCTTATACGACTAAAAACTTCCCGTAAAGCTGAAACCACAAATGGGGATATGTGTGCCTTCCGTTGAAGGTGGACATAACCATGTACAAATATTAGGTGTTTACATGACAAAAATATCCCACCAAGGTTGGCATCACCAAGGACAAACACTTCCATTGAGCTAGAAAACTTTACTGAAGGACAATAGACATGTAAATTGCAAAAGAGGTAACATGCATAAAGCAAAGTTTCGATCCCCTCTCACATGAATGTGTCAATACGACTCTAGCCATGCTCAACAAAATGACTAATATTTCTCCAGTAGATGTCCATCAGCTAAAACTTTCTGAGATAGTAGAAACATCTATTTATTGGTGCATCAAATCACTACTAAAAAGGGAAAATGTTGTCTATGTCATTGCTCAACACATGTTGCTACCTGCTGGGTGGGAGAAGTAGTGGACGAAATGCAGACCCAAAGAAAGGCACCATCTTGATCCCTTTGAACGCAGAACACCAAAAGCAACAACGACCTGGACGCGCGCGGGGGAGGGGGGGCGTCCGACGGAGACCTGCGAGCATAGATTAGGCGAGAACCTTTCAGCCATGTAATGCAAGTATTAATTATGCATTTCAGAAATTATTGAGTTAACCTTTCAGCTACAGCTATCACCATAACTCAGATTTGACCGAGCAAAAAGGCTCTTCATATGAATCAGTTTCTAAAACACAAAAGAAATAGCACATTAGTGAGTTAACCAAGCCATGGCGCCCCATGCAGCATTTATCTTATTGTGCAAGGTGTGTTTTCAGAGTGGAACTAACAAAATTTAGAAAATAATGGACATTGCATATTCATGGTGATAGTCAAACAAAACATTTCTAGCCCCACATAGATCCTAGCCAGCATCAAGTCAAGTAACTATTCATTTAACAGAAATGAGAGATGAAGAGAGTATTTTCACCTCGTGCTTGGACCACTAATGTGGTTATGGTGATGCCGTCCATATCGCCGCCAAGGCAGGGTCACTGGTGCAGTTGCTGCTCCACGACCATGATCTGATGTCGCCCCAGGTGCCATTGAAGACAGACCACGACGATGTTGATGTCATCGTGGAAGTGGCGCCTTATCATCTTCATATCATGTACACTGATCTCTCTTCCTTGTGGCTCCCTTCAAGGCAGCCGGCACCCAACAATAATCAACAAAATAGGTGACCTGTAAACAATTGGAATAAAAACCAGGATGACCCCTAAAAAGATGTATGCAAGAAGGTAAACACAATAAATGTATAGGTAGCCACACAACATTATCATAATCGAACCAATTTTTCTGCCAGTTAGCCTATTTCAGATTGTACGTAATAATTGGTAAATCTATAATCCATTTCTTTGGATGAAAACAACTTATACTTTGATCCTAAGGGTACAACATGAATTACTTCTAAATCACTAATGCAAAGCATCAGTGGTTAGTACTCCCTCCGTCCCAAAATAAATATCTCAAGGTTAGTACAAAGTTGAGACACTTACTTTGGGACGGAGGGAGTAATATTAATACACATGGTTTGCTCATTCCATTTCTTTTTCATTCGTACATAATGAAATTTCAGCTATAAAGTACAACAGACCCCGAGAAGAAGAATAAAAATGCCATCAAACTGCACGAACCATCTTAACTAATATAGATATAAGCCGAAAAGTAACAGGTGTACTGACAATGTCTAAATTGGCAGGTCACACAGTACAAATAAAATATGATTTCGAAAGGATAAATATATAGGAATAGATAAGGCAAAGCACTACTGAAAAAAAACATTACAGTATAGCAACCAAAAACAAGAGGAAAATGAAATGCTCGGGAAAGGAAAAGTTCATTACTGCACCTATTTGATGGTTTGCAGCCAAGGGAGGGATACACGGATTGCATCAACCACGCCATCCTTCAAGACAACAAACATAATTATCATGGAAGAACCAGAGGCATCAAATCACATAAAATTATCACATGGCACCAACTTTCAGTCCACAAGGAGATCGAGATTGAGAGAGAGACGGGCCCATAGGTCATCAGCAGTCACGATGGTAGGGCGTGTGTGGTGGTGCTGCTTTCACCTGGTGGAGGGGAACAGAGGGTTGGATGGGCTGGAGGCAGCCACGCGAGAAGATGACAGTGCCAGCTTCGCGGATGACAGTGTAAACAATAGACACAGCTCACTGAGCACTAATTATGGTGTAGCACAATATACTAATAATTAGTATCTATGCAGTTAGTTAGGAGCCTAGGAAGGAACCACAAACGTCTCAAATTAGTAGATTAAGCGAAGGCAATGTGATTATTCAGAAAAGAGGGACACCTAGTACAAGAGAAAGTAGCACTTACGCCTGGTCTTTCCATATTTGGTCCTGCTTCAAAACTGGCAAAATAAGTGTTGCTTCCATTATCTTAGCAATTGCAACATCATTACATATCTGCGGAAACACCAAACGTTAGAAAGTAACAGATGGGCCTATGTTGTAATTAAAACTCAAAGTCAGCTTAGGAAATTCGTTACCACTACCCACTGCTTAAGAAATTGGCATGATCTTCTTAGGCAGGTACATAAATAACTATTAAAGGACATGAGAATCTAATTTGTTTCTTAAATAAGCAACAGAAGATCATTGAAAAAACATGCTATTAAAAGGAATTATCATAAATATATTGAAGGTGTAGGCTGAAGACACTTAAGCAACAACCACCATCATAGGAAAAACAATTCTCATGTAACAGCGAGATTCAGAGACTCAGAACCATGCTTAAGCAGAAAAAAGCATTGCACTACTGAAACAAGTATTTATCAATCACACAAAATAAGGTGAGGAAGGATTTATCAATCACACAAAATAGAGGGGCGCCGACTGGCCGCACAAAAACAGTTCAGTTCAAGAAAAATTAATTCAGTAAACTAAAACAGAACCTAAAATGCAAACTAAAATGGACATCAAAGGCATAGGTCAGCAATCAGCACTTCAACACAATAATCATAACATGCACCTGTTGGCAAAATAAGAAAAACCGTTATTTATCTGCATTATTATAGTTCCCTTATTCAAGATTTCAATAAAGAAATTTGCTGACAGATAATATTAGACAGGAAACAACTACAGTTATAATCCTCGAGAAGCATAACTCAATCACCAGGTCAAATCTACAGTTGGTGATAATTGTTTTGGATTCAACTAAATCAACTACGAAGAGGAAAAAAAAGTCAAAAACTTTAGTGTTGGCAACCTCTACAGAATTACACGCTTTCACCTCCACATCAACTCTCACAGTGTATAAAAAGATCGAAAAGCAGGTGTAAGTACAGAAAATTCAAACAGGAAAAAACTTGTTACTTGCCACTGACTTCATTAGAAAGCTTGAGATTGACTGTTTTTCTGACCTAACTTTTTGATAAATATTGACGACAACTATAACTCTAAATCATCGACGAAAACATTATCTCTGGTATGCATCACAAAAACTAAGTCTTAACTAACATGTAACAGTCGCACTAGCCTAAGATGAAGTGCAACGTGCATACATATGCTCCATTCAAATGCTTCAAGGGCTCCAATCCTACACAGACCAAGGTGAAAAAGGTTCAAGTCAGCTTACCGCATATAAGAAACAAACAAAGATTTTGTCCCCAAGAACATGAGTGAAAAAATGATCTCAATTCAAATGACATTAGAATATCCCAAGTAATTAAAATGTCGGCACTAAAGAGGAAGGAAGAGCAGATCACCACTCTCAAAATTCCATCGGCACTTAACATCAAACTCTGACGTGGACACGTGGTTAGTTAGTTACCATTCACTAATTTGAAAGAAACCCTTCCCAAGTAGATGGTTAGCATCCCATGTCCTGGATCTGCTCCCCATAACTCCTCCTACACCTACATACAAGATCAGAAATGAGCAGCGAATTGTGCAGATAGTAGTAACCCTTCCACCGGATTGAAGACGACGAGGAGAGGCCCCTTGCTCCACCATCCTCTTGCATAGGCTCAATGTCTCTGCATCCTCCCTTGGCAGCACCTGAAATGAGATGGCACCCAAGCTTCAGCAAAACTGAAATGGCGTCGTGACACTTAATTTAATGGAGATCGGGTGGTCGAATTGGAGGAAACGTCTGACCTGCATCCCTCCTGCCACGAGGGCAGATTGGTTGGCGGACCAGGGCGCCATGTCGGGCACGTAGGTGAGGTCGTTGCTGAAGACGACGCTGGTGGCCGTGAGCGCCGTGGCGAGCGAGGCCATCTGCGTACTCTGCATCCAAATCACGAGACCCGAATCAGCGAACGAGCAGATGCAATCCAAAAATGGTCAACGTGGTAGAAATATCTTTTTTCGACTCACGTTTGGGCATCTTGGTCTGGACGACGGCTACAGCTGGGTTGGACCCCCCCCCCCCTCCATGGCCGACCTCGAGGACGGTGGCGGCTCAGGTCGACGACGGCGCGTCGATGCCGCCGTGGATCTGGGCGCTGCCTCCCCTCGTCCTCCTCGCGCTCCGGGAGCGGGCGGCGGTTCCCCTTCTTGCCCCTGCGCACAAGCGTGCGGTGCGGCGGCGGCCGGCTGGGCGAAGAAGACGACGGCGGCGTGGGGCTGGACGTACAGCCGCCACGGCGGCACGGCAGGGAGGCCGAAGGAAGGAGGAGAGGGCGGCGCGGTCGCGGGAGAAGGAGGCGGCGGCTAGGCCGGCCTCGTCGCGCGCGGGTTTTCACAAGCTTTCAACGCCATCTCATTTGCAGAATTCCGACAAACCGTTTGAAAATTAAGGCTGTGTTCGGTTTCTCTCTGCTCCGTTAACTCCGCTCCCGGAGCGGACCATCCTTTAGCTTAATTAGGCGGAGCTGCCAAAACCCAACTCCCCAACTCCACGGAGCGGGGAAGTTCTGAACAGGGCCTAAGTCGAAAATACGATTCATGTTTTCGGTTTTGAAAAAAACGGTTTTTTAAAACTGCTCTTAAATCATAATTTTTTTGCAAAAATAAATTATAAGATTTTAATGTGGATGTCAAGAGCTTTCCAACGATATATTACACGCCCCATTTTGACAAAAAAAAAATGCAAAAAAATTTAAACTAAAGAAGACGATTTTTAACAGCAACAGAAAGCATCAGTTCAACCGCTTGAACTCATCAGTTCAAGTAAGGTAATAGAATACGCATAACAGAATAACCCAGATGTATATGTATGTATATATATATATATATATATATATATATATATATATATATATATATATATATATATATATATAGGGTCTCGCTATTCATCACCCTGGGTGAGGAATATTTATTCTTCACCCACTCTATTTTACCATCAATGCACCGTAATTTTAGGTTCCGTAAGTTTTGTTGTATATATGACGCAAAATGGGACCGTAAGAAAATATATAATCGCCGTAAAAAATATTTTATGTTATGTAAAACTACAAACGTAAAAACATAGTCTAAAATACATATAAACTGCAAAATTTCTTGTCTTATGACCTATATTTTTTATTTTCTTATGTCAAATTTTACGTAGTGAATCAATAGAAATGTAACTATTTAAATTTAAAATGTAATTTAATTATGAAATGATCGTAAGATTACCTCAGGTGAAGAATAACTTATAGAACAACACTATTCTAATCATGGTATTAGAATAGTTATTCTGATCATAGCACCCCTATAAGGCCGCGATCGAGATGCTCCCGAACTTCCGAACCAGCACCTAAAAAAAAGAAAAAAGCCCACCCCCCTCTGCCGGCGGCGCGACCTCCCCAGATCCTCCGATGGCGCGACCTCCCGAGATCCTCTGGCGGCGCGGCCTCCCAGATCCTCGCCGCCGTGCCCAAGCTTGGGCGCCGACCTAGCAGCCCCGTGCGCCGCCCTGCCACTTCCCTGCGCCGCCGCCTGCGCACAACCGCCGTCGCGACCCACCTCCCCGCACCGCCACCTTCCCACCAGCGCCGCCACGGGATCCACGCACCTCCACGCGTCGCAGGTGCCTGTGCTCGTCGGCGTGCCCGCGTTCTTCCCCGTTGACGAGATCGAGCGAGTGCCTCTGGTTCCTCCGCCAAGTCTCCTCCCCCATGCGCTGCAGGCCTCCCCGAGGCGCCGCGTGCCAGAAACCCACGGCTGTGTCTCCCGCCCTCCGGCTCTTCCTGACTTCCCCCGGTGAGGCTCCACAGCCACCGCACCGCCTCATCCCGGTGGGGCTCTTCCACCGCGGTGCCTAGGCCGTTCAATGACAAAGCCCAGGTAAGTTCATAGGCGCAATGTCCCTTGGATCCCGCTGCAACCATGCTATTCTCGCCAGCGCACCATCCATGACGGGCGCCATTTTCTGTTTCTTCACTACATATGTGAATCCTCTCCTCAAATGGCCAGTTGATGTAGACCGCGCCATCTTAAAGGAAAGCCAGTGACAGTCTGTCGAGTGAAACCGGTGCACTGTCAAGCGAACATACATGTGCAGCTGACAATTTGGCCGGCGGCAGCAACATTTCTTGGCACGTGGTTGTTGGTTTTGGCGGGCAAACAAGCAGCAACAAGCAGCTGCAGGCAAAAGGTACTAGCAGGTGAAAAAAGAATTCTAGATCAACAATGTTTTACATCGCGACCTCACTTGTTTATAATTTGATGGTAGGCTGTTAGATTTAGTCGACAGTTGATGGTGTCATGTCGTTCCTACTATTGAATGCACTCTGAATTTGTATGGTCAATGCTATGAATTATTGAAGCGGATGGACAGGTTTGTAGAATACTCAACTAGATGTGTTAGTCTTCAAACATCAGCAGAGCTCATTTTCAAACAGCAATACCAATGTACATCTTCTACAAACAAACAAAAAGGGGAAAGATGCTAGTCTTGTTGCTTATCTACTCTTAATTTTGAAGTGACAAAAAATTATTGATCTGAACTGGCAGGTGTTTGATTGGCTCCTCTGACTCCATTCGCCATGCCACTCACCTCGCGTCGCTGGACCACCGCGGTCACAGGCAGAATCCTTTCGTTCAGTATCCAGCGCAAGCAAATCTGAATCCGCACGCGCAAGCCTTCCGTTGCCGAGTCAGCCCTCCTGCTGACTGCTTCTGCAGTAGCAAGTCGCGCCACCTGCACCTGTTATCACCACAAGACGTTCTACTACACCTATATGTTCTACTACGACTAAACGCCGGTGGTGGTGAAGTTCTACTACGGCTATACGCTACGTTCTACTACAATTGTATGTCAGCGACCATGAAAATTCTACTAGATGTACGCCAAGTTGTACTAAAGTTATACACCGGCCGTCACAGTGGTTCACATAACTCCTGTGTGGTTACAGGACATGTGTGTGCGTGTGTGTGTGCTTGTAGGATTGCTGGACGTGTGTTGGCCTAAGCAATAGGCTTGCTCTCAACACCATATCCTTATATTTTTCTCTCTTGCTATTTACTTCACAAAAATGTACACATACTTTATTCTCTCTCTAAAAAATGTGCGCACACGAGTGAAAAACCTAGAATTTCGAATAAAAAATGATCATTTCAAAAACTATAAAAAGAAGGATTTCCCCGTTTCAAGAAAAAACCTTCGGGTTCAAATTTAAAAGACAAAGAAGTTCAAAGTTTATTAGAAACCCAAGAAGGTAGAATGAAAAAAAAGCATCTCATTTTTAAAATAAAAACGGGATATTCTCCATTAGAAAAAACCCTAGAAGTTTGATTAAAAAATGGAGCAGTACGATGTTTATACAAAAATCAAAATTTCCTGCTAATTAAAGAATGAAAACAAGAAGTTCAAAATAAAATAACGCAGTATTTCAAAATCTTAAAATAGAACATTTTGAAATTCATAAAAATGATTTCACCATTTCTAAAGAAAAAAACTTTCGAAGTTCAAATTTAAATAACAAACTGGTTTAATACTTATTACAAAACTAGGAAACCAAGAAGTCCAATTTACAAAAATAGAGCAGTTCGGTATTTATAAAAAATATATTTCCTTGCTACCAAAGAAATAAAATCATGAAGTTAAATTTAAATCAAGATATAAAAAATTGATGTATATGGAAAATCCAAAATTCTTTCCATTTCTAGGGAAAATAAAAGTATGAGGTTGAATTTAAAAAAAAATATTTGATGCTTATTTGAAAGCATATTTTTCGAAGAAATAAGACAAAGAAGTTCAATTTAAAATAACATAGAAGTTTGAAGTATATAAAAACTCAGACTTGTTGCAAGAAGTTCACGTGCACCTCCGTGAATGGTTCAGAATTTATATTGCGGGACGTCCGACCTCCAATTACATGTTTTCAAAAATGGCAAAAAATGACGTCCGACCTTCAATTGTGTGTATTCGACGTATACAAAAAAATGTGACAGAAGTTCAAGATGAAAACAACGACAAGTTTAAGTATGGAAAAAATGCATTTCAGGTGAGAATAAAAGTATTGAAGTGTAAAAGCTTAAAATGTTTGTTGAAAGAAGTTCAAGTGCTCTATCTGGGGAGGTTCAAAAATTCTTGCGAGAAAGGTTCACCTTGTATTTCCATGTTTGATTTTTTCCGTATAAAAATCAAATACAATTCTTTACTCAAAATATAAAAAGGTGAAGTTCAAATTGAAATAACAGAGAAGTTTGGAGTTTATTAAAACCTAGGATTTACCTGTTCAATAAATAAAAAACACAACGCCATTTTTGCACTTTTAAAAACAACTCATACACGAAAAATGGTTGCTAGAGTTCAAGTGCTCGGCGAGGAAAAGTTCAAAAAATTCTTGTGAGAGAGATTCACCGTGTATTTAGATGTCCAAATACATAAAAAAATATGTTGTTTTATAATTCTCTCAAACCAGAGAGAAGTTCAAAAGTGATAACAACCGGAAGTTCACGTACTACATGGTGTGTGTTTCATATAAGAAAACTACAATAAAGTGAAACAGAGTGAAGTTCAAACAGACATACCCCAGAAGTTCAACTACTTCACGCAGTGCAGAAAACATCACGTCAAAAACAGACTGAAGTTCAAACAAACATGCCCGTGAAGTTCAACTACTTGACACAGTGCATTTCCATTCGTGATGAAGGCAGAAATCATGATCTCGTCATTTTCTAATTTATTTCAAAATTGCAGGAAAATCATTTGTGTAAGTTCAAAGTCCTCGATCAGTTAAAAAAATATTGTGAGAGAGGTTTGTACAAAAAGAATATCATTTGTGTAGCACTAACAAAATGGATAAGAAAATTACAAACGAAAATATGTCACAGAAGTTCAACGCGAAAACAGCACGAAGTTCAACTACTACACTGAATGAATTTTAGATGAAAAACTTTTAAAATCGTCGCGAGTATGAAAAGATGATCAACACGGGAAACTGGCGTGCTTACAGCAGCTTTCCATCGGTATATCACCTGCTCAATTCCGGTGAATGGATGGAGAGTTACGAGGAGTGGATGGAGACCTACGAGCAAAAAAATCACATGAAAAACAGAGTGAAGTTCAGGTACACGCGCCGAGAAGTTCAGGTTCTTCACGCGGTGCATTTTCAAAGAATCTGTTTTGCGATAAAGGCAGAACGCATGATCCCACCGTTTTCGCAATTACTTGAAAACGACTAGGAATCAGAGAAAACCATCAACATGAAAAAGTTTCGCATTTTCCGTAGCTTTTCAGCGGTATATTATTTGCCCCATTCTGATAAAGTTTGTAGAAATTACGGCGAAAATACGTTTTTCGCCATTTTCGAAACTGACTTAAAAACCGTAAAGAATTGGGAGAAACAATACATACCAAAAAGTTTCGCATTTGTTCAAGCTTTCCAACGCCATATCATTTGCTGCATTCGGACGCACGGTTAAAAAATTAGCTCAAAAATACGAACTCGATAGGACTTGGACCATTTTCTAAATTACTCTTAAACCATTCAAAATTAGAAAAAACTTTCAAGATGAAAAAGTAGCGCATTTTTATAAGATTTCCAACGCCGTATCATATGCCTTCATTGGATTAGCCGTTTAGAAATGACATCGAAAAAACGAACTCAGCTGTTCGGTTTACGAAATTTTACGTTTTTTCAAATTACTCTTTAACCATAGGGAATTAGAGAAAACTTTCAACATGTGGAAGGAACAGTTTTGCAGCAGCTTTCCAACACCATATTATATGCCTCATTCCGATAAACGGTTTAGAAATGCGATCGAAAATTTGATTCACGTTTTTTGTGCGAAGAAAAAACGGTTTTCAAAACTGCTCTTAAACCGCTTATATTTTGCCAAAAATTTAAGTTGGGTCATGATATTGGTGTCCATAGCTTTCCAACGGTATATCGCAAGCCCCATTTGGGCAATGTTGGCAGAAGTTCAACCTAGTTCACACGGAAGTTCAACGTACTACTAGCGGGGCAGGTCAGGTTGGGATTTTTTTCGATCACAGTTCGGACATGCGCTCTAACGTATGCACACCCAGGGAAAGGAACACTTAACGGAACTATTCTCTTTGGAAGATATTTCTTACATAATGTAATATAACATAACTAGCCGGATACAACTTGTCTGTTCAAGCAACTATGACCCCTACGCCTGGTTTCCACGCATAACCCGGTCTATTCGGCAGCACGGGTATTAGGAAACACTCCGCGCCTTCAGGTCCAGAGGGCAAAGCGAAAAGGTCTGCCATGACAATCGTTTTACAATTCAGCTAGACGAAAAAATACACAGCCATTTCGAATCAAAAATTTCCTCCTCTATGCCATCCAGCAAGCTATCTAACTTACAATCCTGCTGGGAATATTTGGCAGCTACTGCTACTTGGTCATATACCAAACTAACGGGAACCTCCTTCCCGTCTGACCCTAGAGGTCTGACCCGAGCCATATGATTTGGGTCAAGCTTGGTGTACCGTGTCTTCACCATGGCCCAGGCCTCTCGCGCACCCGCCCGGCATGCCGATATTTTCCATAACCGGATATGTCGTCGCGCTCCCTTGAATAGCTCTACAAGCTCCTCCATACTTCCTGGAGGGGAGGCGGATGGCCATAAGGCCTTAGCAACACTCCACATTGCCTGCCGAGCTTGCTCGTGCATTTGCGACAGCCCTTGGAGCAGATCGTCCGACAATCCGTACATCTCCTCTTCGGAACGGCCTGTCAGCATACCTGCCAACATAACTCTGTCAGTTCATGATATCTGTGAACTATTATAAGGTAAATTCGGCCACATACTGAATATACCGCCGCGTAGCCTTTTATTCTCCTTCACGGAGTCGGCCAGTTGGCCCGTACATCTTTCAGATCCTCGCCTAACCGGGTATTCAAATCTTGGAGCTTGTTCTTCTCCAGCACGACTTTTGAGAGCACATGCTCGCCCGCGGCTAGCAGTTTCTTGGCTTCTCGTTCTCTGCCTTGGGCAGCTTTTAGCTGTTCCTGCAGTTGATCTAGTGATCCTAATAAGAGGTGAGCAACAGTGTTAGCATTATTGGTATAACATTATGTTTTCTCGATGGAGGGAAACATTACCAGGGGACGCCTTCTTGGATTTCTCCAGTTCGGCACGGGTAGCGATTAGCTACGTCTGACACTTTTCTAGCTCTTGGGCTAGTAGGTCGTTCTTCTCCGTAAGAACCTGGTTATACAACGATACTTAAATCAGTTGTACCAATTGCTTCAAGTCTCGGGGGCTACTGACATATGGTTATCATATTCGGACAAAGTAAACTTACCCGTACATCTTTTAGATGCTGCTTTGTGGCTCTGTTAAGCCCATCTCGAGCAGCTCGGATGTATGCATCAGCTGAGCTGAAGGCGTTAAATGCCTCTTCTGAAAAGCCGGGGTCTTGTAAAACGGCCCGGCGGCGCCGATGATTCATGGCGCTCTCCACTTCCGAGTTAGTGACATATACATCCTCCGAATCCTCGGCTGGAGGACAGTCCGGCGTTACCCCCGCATCAGCCCCCGTCTTTACGGAAGGATCTAGATCCTAGCCGTGGGAGGCATGACCAGCCGGACCCCCGAATATAATCCGGCACACCTTTTTCCTGATATAGGATAAAAGGAAAGGTCACAGTTGGATGTGACTACCAAGGTGCATATTTGTAAATCCATACCCCTTTGATGAAGGCTCGGCCATATCTTCGTTTGCCTTCCTCTTTGAAGGCTTGCCTGGCGTGGGGGGCACTCTCTTCGGAGATACCCATGGGGTAGCATGGCATGCCGTACGCCTCCCCTTATGAGCACATGACAGTGCAGTGGGTGAGGCAGTATGAGAAAACTCTTTCGAATGAAATATCTCCGGATTACTTACGTTTGAAGTGGGGAGAAGACCGGGATAATCAGCGATGATGGCTACTTCTGTGCCGTCATAGCTTGTTTGGTAAAACACCCTATTCTCGAGCACCACGAATATATCCGGATCCTCTTCGAATCCGGAGTCAAGGTCCCGATTGTGGCCCTCGGGCTGCGGGGCAGGGCTGTAAAGTCCCTCGGAAGTCTTTTGCCAGTGCTGTTATAAATGGACGGGTTAATGTTCGTTGAACATAGCTCAGGGAGTAGAATGAGTAGAGCAAAGGGGTTGGGGGCTTACCCAACTAGGAGGACTATACATAGAGTATCCTTCCATGTGCTTGATGCGCAAGAACTCCTCTTCCTCCCCTTTGAACAGTTCGGCCAATATTTTGGCCAGGGCGGCAGGGGTGTCTGGAGTCTGGACCCTTCCTGCCGCAGCGGGAGGCGTCATCTTCTCCATTGTAGTGCCACATGGTAAGTCCTCTATATTGGAGTGGCTGGACGCCCCGCACTATGGAGGTCGCCATTACTTCGACCATCGTGTATCCGGACTGGGCGAGCATCTTAATCTTACCCAGCAGCAGACTGACCTCTGCACCATCCTCTTCCTCGAGGCTCCGAGGACGCCAGCTATGGCGTTTCTTCAACAGAGCACTTGAAAATTCGGGGAGGCCCATCCCGACTGGGTTGGGAAGAGCGACGTCGTCAATATAAAACCATTCGAAAGGCCACTCTTCAGGAGCCTTCTTCGGCGTGTCGGACAGGTATCCGGATCCGGCGGTGTGACATACCTCGGCTCTCCCTACTTCAAATATTGACCCTCCGTGATTACGAGGGACGAGGCGGAACAGTCTTCTCCATAAATCAAAATGGGCCTCACAGCCCAAGAATAGCTCGCATAGAGCGACATAACCCGCAATATGCAGGATGGAGGCGGGAGTAAGACTATGCAGTTGGAGCCCATAATACTCCAGCAGACCTCGGAGGAAGGGACGGATCGGAAATCCGACACCTCTCAACAAGAAGGGACGAAGCATACTCGTTCTCCCCTGGACGGATTGTGGAAGTACTCCGCTTGAGCCCCGTCTTTGAGGGACGTATATATAGGTAGAGGGATCTAGGAGAGTCCAAATGAGGTGCGGTTTTCGGCCACGCGATCGTGATCGAACGACCGAGATGATGGAGAGAGTTTTGGTGGGTTTTGGGCCAAATTGGAGGGGTGTTGGGCTGCAACACACACGAGGCCTTCTCGGTCCCTCGGTTGACCGTTGGAGCATCAAACGAAGTCCAAATGGTACGAAACTAGACAGGTGGTCTACCGGTAGTAAACCAAGGCCGCTTGGAAAGTCTCGGTCCAATCTGGAAATGTTTAACCCCCACACATGAAAAGAGGTAGAAAAGGGACACCGGATGACATAGGAGCGCCAGATTGCAAAACGGACAACAGGGAAAATGCTCGGATGCATGAGACGAACAAGTATGCAAATGAAATGCACATGATGACATGATATGCAATGCATGACACGCAAGCAAAGACAAGGAAACAGCAGCGAATAAGCGGAGGACACCTGGCACATCGGTCTCGGGGCGTTACAACACTCCACCACTATGAGAGGATCTCGTCCCGAGATCTAGAATGGCACCAGAGGGAAAACAGAAGAGATAAAGAAGAGGTAAAACGAAGTTGCTCCTTTGACAAACGAGTGGAACCAAAGAACCTTGAAAAGGTTAAGCCATATCGAGAAAAGAATACAACGGAGATAAATGAAGTTGAAAGCACTCCGGTAGGAAAGAGGAAACAAGGAATTACAAATTCGGGCAGCACTCCGGTTGAAAAATAAATGATAAGAAGCTTTATAAGATGAGAGAACTTGAGCAGATGGCACAACACTCCGGTTAAATGGATAAACCGAGAAAAGAACAGGATCCTGACAAGAACAAGAAGAAGGTTTGAAGAGAGCAGCAACACAATGCCTCCGGAACAAAAGAATAGAAGATAGACAATTGCCATAGGAGAATTGAGAAGAAAATGCCAAGTTCTGCCACAAAAGAGCTTGAGAAGGCATCCTTAGGAGACGGGTCGAGCGGAATTGTTGGAAAACCAACAATGAGAAGAATAAGCTTGATATGGTCTTATGGAATACATCTCAAATTATGAGGTGAAATTTTTGCCACTAACGAAAACAATGGATTCAGATTGATATCAACAAGGAGACGAGAAAACTATTTCACTGGGAGGATAAAAGAAGAACTTGGGTCCTTTATAAGCACCATAAATAGCAACAATCCTTAGGGAAAACTTTAGGTGAAATATAACCCAAGATAATTGCAATGAAGAGATTGGTGGGTTTAAATATCTCAATCTTGTGAATGAAGAATGATATATTACCACCTCAAAAGATAAGGGAGAAACATTTGCACTCCGGATTACAGGATGAAGAAAGCATGAGCTCCTCGGAAAAGAATCTCAATGAAAAACTTCTAGACGGAATTAAATCCTTTATGAACCAACATGGAGATTCTTCATGAAGAACTCCGGTAATAAAAGAATGATCAAACGAAAGAAAGAGAAGTTGAAAGCACAAGGTGAATCCTTGTAATGACTTAGATGGATATCCGTGATAATTAGAGCTTGGAACTCCGGGAAAAGAGAAGATGAACCAATTTAAATCAGGAATTTGATGAGCCTCCGGAATAGGGAATTGAATTCGCTCGATGAAATAAGAATAAGAATTACATTATGCGTATCCTTCACCAATTTAGATTGATGGCAATCAACGGATTTGGCACACTACTTATTCTCGTAGCAAGGATTAAGAGAGATATAGTGCCAACTTGGGAAGGTCTTCTATGAACCACCGGTAGGATTGACAACGAATAAATTGATAAGGAAGAGAAATCTGGAAGAACCACCATAAGAAATGAAAATGAACGAAGAAAAGATAAAGGAACACCGGGAAGAATTATGAAATGAACGAAGATACTTGAGAGAATTCAGATCCATGAGAACGGAGGGATCACGAACTGATTAGAGATCACTTGAATGAAGCACTGGTAAGATTAGGAGAACGATAACTGAAAGGCTGAGAACGAATAACTCTTAGATGATGGGCTTCGGATGAACAAACTGAAAAGGCTCCTGAATTGCTTCGGATGGATAAAAAAAGAATTCTCACAATCAAAAATAATTATGAGAGGATGGCAACAAGCTAGCACCATGAATCTTGAAGAGAATGGAGCAAGATTAAAGAGAAACTCTTCTTCGGTCTTCAAATGTTGAGAATGATGACGAGAAACACCACCAAAATTGTTGAGATACCCCAGAATAAAGAAGAATGGAAAAGTTGAACCAACGATGAAAAGAATTTGAAAGATCTTGGAGAAATACATATGACTGATGATGAATCATTCTTACTTCACACTTCGAAAAGAAATTTGAATAGCTCCGGGAAAATAGAAGAGTCAGGTAAGATCCTGGGAAAAGACCTGTGGGTTAGGGCCCACTCAAAAGAAACACCGTTTAAATGACTTAAAAGAGAGGTTGCACCGGTTGAATTAAATGACTTGAATGAGATAACAACCTCGAAAGATCTTGAATGAATGCAGAGTGGAAAACACGAATCTTCGAGATATCTTCAGCACTTCGGAATAATAAAATAGCGAGAAATGGATGATTATGAGGAGCACCCGCATGAGAAAAGCATTTGGAACGAGGAAAAGGATATGATCAACAAAGCTTGAACTGGTTCCACCAGAGAAGAAAAAGAACGAAAAATGATGAACTTGGAGCTCCGTTAGAATCTTCATGAGAATCACCGGATAAGAACATTGACGGAAAAGGAATGGAGGGACTTCACAAGAATAAAAGGATACTTGAATAAGAAATCTGGTTCCTTGAAGAAAAAGGGGTGGGTGGGCGAAAAAAACAAAGGCAACTTGGAGACGGATGAAACAAACACCGTTGAGAAGAAGTGATCAATGGTCTTGCGGAAATTGAAATGATCGGATCCAGTTGAAGAGAAACACGCCGGTTGAAAAAGGATTGACATGACAATCTCGATTATCATGAAGGATTGGTATTCACATCAGAGTATGAGAACACCGCTTAGGGAAGGTATGGAATCAACATTTGACATTGAAGCAACTCGAATACCACAACTCAAAACAAAACAAAGGATTGGCTTGCAGAATAAGCCGGAACAAACATATGATAGAGATTTCGTCCGAAGTTTTCGTGGTGGGGCCTACACGGGCTCGATCGTACAACACCATCATGTACAAGGCAGTGCACATGACATACGAAGCGTCCCCGAGTCGGCATAGCCAAGGACTCTTTAAGACACAACGAGACCACTGTAAAAACCAACCGTGAATAGGCGGGCCACTAGACGTCGAACCCCAATTTCATATCATACATCTGACGGAAAGATATCCTAAGAGCTACTTCAATTCCCACTAATAAACTCCCGAATTTTTTCCAGTTATGCAATCAGGTGTTGGGGATACAGGGGAAGCATAATATCTCACCCAAAACTAGCAAATCCTACATCTAGCCGTATCCATCCTTCAACACATAACCAAGAAAACTTCGGAAATCGTCTACCTCAACCTTCGAAAAGCATCCGTTATACAAGTTATGGCAATACTCCTGAACTCCCGCCCCAGTACTGGGTGGCGTCGAGGTTATCTCACCAACAACTGCATAAAAGAGATTTTCGATGTCGGCGAAACTAAACTCAGGTATTCCCAAACTGCAACGATAAAATTGTGACGACAACACCTCGGAGCTCAACTCCCCGGGACACTGCCACAACCCCTAAATGACAGGAGGCACCAAGAACAATGTTCTCGTCACAAATCGATCGGAATGATTCCAAGATACCCGCGTGATCCTAAATTTTTTTAGTGAAATTTGAGAAGAGAAGAGTCAAAACTCTACGTCAGGATGCCTTACCAGAGCGATGAAGGGACTAGGGAGTAAAAAGAATTCCTAAACTCTCCGATATATAATTCCTAAATGACTCCAAACATTTTTCTAGACTCAACTCGTCCGCTAATAACGATCAAGCATGGGGCTCCTAAGGTCAGGGAAGGCTCTGATACCAACTTGAAACGCCCTTGATGCGACTATATCTCCCACGCGTCGAAGCACGACTTAGAGGCATAACCGCATTGAAAGCAATGTCGCAAGTGAGGTAATCTTCACATAACCCATGTAATACATAAGGGAAAGTGATACATAGTTGGCTTACACTCGCCACTTCACACAATTACATGAATAAGACATTACATCATCCAAATACAATCAAGGTCCGACTACGGAACCAAAATAAAAGAAGACTACCCCAAATGCTACACAGATCCCTGATCGACCCCAACTGGGCTCCACTACTGATCAACTAGAACGAAACAACACAAAGGACAAGATCTTCATCGAGCTCCTCCTTGAGCTTTGTTGCGTCATCTGCACGGACTCATCGGCACCTGCAAGCTGGTTTTGGAAGTATCTGTGAGTCACGGGGACTCAGCAATCTCACACCCTCGCGATCAAGTCTATTTAAGCTTATGGGTAAGGTAAAAGTATGAGGTGGAGCTGCAGCAAGCGACTAGCATATATGGTGGCTAACATACGCAAATGAGAGCGACAAGAGAAGGCAAAGCACGATCGAGAAAACTATGATCAAGAAGTGATCCTAGAACAACCTATGTCAAGCATAACTCCAACACCGTGTTCACTTCCCGGACTCCGCCGAGAAGAGACCATCACGGTTACACACGCGGTTGATGTATTTTAATTAAGGTCAACTTCAGGTTTTCTACAACCGGACATTAACAAATTCCCATCTGCCCATAACCGTGGGCACGACTTTCGAAAGTTCAAATCCCTGCAGGGGTGTCCCAACTTAGCCCATCATAAGCTCTCATGGGCAACGAAGGATATTCCTTCTAGCGGGAAGACCCGATCACGCTCGGAATCCCGGTTACAAGACATCCTCGACAATGGTAAAACAAGTCCAGCAACATCGCCCGAATGTGCCGACAAATCCCGATAGGAGCTGCACATATCTCGTTCTCAGGGCACACTCAGATGAGCAGTCCGTACAACTAAAACCAGCCCTCGAGTTTCCCCGAGGTGGCACTGCAAGGGGCTCTAGTTTGGACCAACACTCAGAGGAGCACTGGCCCGGGGGGGTTAGAATAATGATGACCCTTGAGTCTGCAGAACCCAAGGGAAAGAAAAGGCTAGGTGGCAAATGGTAAAACCAAGGTTGGGCATTGCTGGAGGAGTTTTATTCAAGGCGAACTGTCAAGGGGTTGCCATTATAACCCAACCGCGTAAGGAACGCAAAATCCGGGAACATAACACCGATATGACGGAAACTAGGGCGACAAGAGTGGAACAAAACACCAGGCATAAGGCCGAGCCTTCCACCCTTTACCAAGTATATAGATGCATTAATTAAATAAGAGATATTGTGATATCCCAAACAAATAATCATGTTCCAACAAGGAACAACATAGCCATGTTCCAACAAGGAACAAACTTCAATCTTCACCTGCAACTAACAACGCTATAAGAGGGGCTGAGCAAAGAGGTAACATAGCCAAACAACGGTTTGCTAGGACAAGGTGGGTTAGAGGCTTGGTTCAACAATATGGGAGGCATGATAAGCAAGTGGTAGGTATCATAGCATAGGCATAGCAAAAGAGCGAGCAACTAGCAAGCAAAGATAGAAGTGATTTCGAGGGTATGGTCATCTTGCCTGAAAAGTTGTCAGAGTTGACTGGATCCTCGAAAGCAAACTCAACGGGCTCCTCGTTAGCGAACTCGTCTCCCGGCTCTATCCAAACAAGACAAACAAGCAAACGGAACACAATCAACCACGTGCAAACTCAAACAACATGATGCAAACATGGTATGCTATGCGGGATGCGATGTGCGATGCATATGCAAGACTTGACAAGGAATGGATGAACCTGGCCTTAACTTGGAAATACAAGTGTGCCACTGGAAAGGTGAGGTGATTTTGGTTGAAATCGATATAAAGAACACCGGAATCAGAGACACGGTTTGGAAATGGCAAGCAAAACAAATATGGCACCGGTCTGCGATATACAGCAAGTAGCCATCTAAATGCAACAAGACAAACATTCTACAGCACTCAAACACAGCAACAAAGTACATGGCAGGGATCCACTCATGAAGCTTAACAAAATATGAACACTGAGCTACGACCAATTCATCCGTTAACAGGTTCAAACAAGCATGGCAAAAGTGTAATTGGTAAACAGATTTCAGACTTAGTGAAATTAACACTTGTGTGGAATTTCAGATCAGGTAGCACACTTTGGAGCAATAAAACTATATGCTACAGGAACTTAACATGGCAAAGCAAGGCATGGCATGAAGCTACTCCAAGATCTTAACAAAAGTCCCTTAGTGACCTTGAGCCAAAAGGGATCAGAAAATACAATTGCAAGCATGTGAACATGACAAAATCATAATTAGATCTCAAACTTGGAGAAAAACTGGAGCATGCAAATCAGATATCAAGTAGACATGTTTACAAGCTCGATGCACTCACTACAGAGAAAGGCATGACAAACTAAGCATACACCCATCAAGAATACATGGCATAGAAGCTAGACATGGCAAGAACAACAACATAGCATGCACGGATCAACTACAACATCCTCGGCAAAATCGCTTCCCGGACTCCGCCGGAAAGAGACCATCACGGTAACACACGCGGTTGATGCATTTTAATTAAGGTCAACTTCAGGTTTTCTACAACCGGACATTAACAAATTCCCATCTGCCCATAACCGCGGGCACGGCCTTCGAAAGTTCAAATCCCTGCAGGGGTGTCCAAACTTAGCCCATGACAAGCTCTCATGGTCAACGAAGGATATTCCTTTTAGCGGGAAGACCCGATCAGACTCAGAATCCCGGTTACAAGACATTTTGACAAGGTAAAACTAAACCAGCAACACCGCCCGAATGTGCCGACAAATCCCGATAGGAGCTGCATATATCTCTTTCTCAGGGCACACTTAGATTGTCTTAGGTACGGGTAGGCCAGCCCAGAGTTGCCCCTGGTGGCCACCGGCAGCTGACAGGTTGGACCAACACTCAGAGGAGCACTGGCCCGGGGGAGGGTTAAAATAAAGATGACCCTTGAGTCTGCAGAACCCAAGGGAAAGAAAAGGGGTAGGTGGAAAATGGTAAAACCAATGTTGGGCATTGCTGGAGGAGTTTTACTCAAGGCGAACTGTCAAGGGGTTCCCATTATTACCCAACCGCGTAAGGAACGCAAAATCCGGGAACATAACACCGATATGACGGAAACTAGGGCGGCAAGAGTGGAACAAAACACCAGGCATAAGGCCGGGCCTTCCACCCTTTACCAAGTATATAGATGCATTAATTAAATAAGATATATTGTGATATCCCAACAAGTAAACATGTTCCAACAAGGAACAAAATTCAATCTTCACCTGCAACTAACAACGCTATAAGAGGGGCTGAGCAAAGCGGTAACATAGCGAAACAACGGTTTGCTAGGACAAGGTAGGTTAGAGGCTTGGTTCAACAATATGGGAGGCATGATAAGCAAGTGGTAGGTATCACAACATAGGCATAGCAAAAGAGCGAGCATCTAGCAAGCAAAGATAGAAGTGATTTCGAGGGTATGATCATCTTGCCTGAAATCCCGCAAGGAAGAAGAACGAGTCCATGAAGAAGACAAACGGACGTAGACGAACGGGTCCTCACAAACGCGATGTTACCGAATCCAACCCGAAGAAGCAAACACCGGAAAGAAGCACACAACATAGTAAACAACCAACACATGAACATGGTATGATATGCGGGATGCGGTATGCGATGCATATGCATGATTTGACAAGGAATGATTGAACCTGGCCTCAACTTGGAAATCCAAGAGTTCCACTGGAAAGGAGAGGTGATTTCGGTTGAAATCGATATAAAGATCGCCGGAATCGGATGCACGGTTTGGAAATGGCAAGCAAAATAAATATGGCACCGGTCTGCGATATACAGCGAGTAGCCATCTAAATGCAACAAGTTAAAGATGCTACGGCACTCAAACATGGCAACAAAATACATGGAAGGGATCCACTCAATAAGCTTAACATAAGATGAACACTGAGCTACGGCCAATTCATCCATTAACGGGTTCAAACAAGCATGGCAAAAGTGCAATTGGTAAATAGGTTTCAGACTTAGTGAAATTAACACTTGTCTGGAATTTCAGATCAGGTAGCACAATTTGGAGCAAGAAAACTATATGCTACAGGAACTTAACATGGCAAAGTAAATCATGGCATGGAGTTACTCGAAGAGCTTAACAAAAGTCCCTTAGTGAACTTGAGCCAAAAGGGATCAGAAAATACAATTGCAAGCATGTGAACATGGCAAAAATATAATCAGATTACAGACTTTGTGAAAACTGGAGCATGCAAATCAGATATCAAGTAGGCATATTTACGAGCTCGATGCACTCACTACAGAGCAAGGAATGACAATCTAAGCATACACCCATTAAGAATACCCATTATATAAGCTAGACATGGCAAGAACAATAACATAGCATGCATGGAGCAACTACAACATCCTCGGCAAAATCGCTAACAAGTAGACAATCTGCCCAGATTCACGAAATAGCAAAAGTAGAGCTCGATTGACTCAAGCTAGGGTGCTCCGTAATTGCAAACAAGGACATGGATAGATAGAGCACTACAAGATTAACAAAACATCCTTACTGATCATCCTCAAAAGAGGCACGGATCACTAGGAAACAACAAGAACATAAGGCATATTGATATAAACAGTTCAAGGACTTAGTGAAATTGCTAAGTCCCTGAAATCAGCATTAACGAATGCACCACTTTGCAAGCTTGTGCTAGTCACCACACATATCACAAAAATACATGGATAGTACCTCTGGAAAGATGGCAAAGCATATAACAAAACTCATGTAGAGCTCAGGAGCATATCATGCACACATTAATCATGGCAAAAATGACAAATAGCTATTTCGTGTAGCAGATCTAACAAATAACTCAAATAGCTCTCTTCCAACAGCATTTAGGGCATCAATATGAGCTCAAATGAAAATGATGCAATGGGGTGAAATGATGTACTCTCTGAGGCGAACATTTTGATATGCTACACGCATGAATCGGAGCTACAGATGCAAAGTTACGGCATGATGAATATTGCAAAAAAATCCGGGACTTGGAGAAAAAAAAGTCAACCCTAGGGTTTGTCTGGATGAGATCTGGATCGCCGGCGCACGGATCGAGGATCGCCGGGGTCGGCGCCGGAGCTCGACGGAGAGGCCGCCGGGGAAGAGGGCCGGCGAGGTTGGGGCGCCGGATCCCGCCGGATCCGAACCGGAGAGGCGGAGGGGAGGTGCGGCTGTGACGGAGGAGAAGGCGGCGGTGGTGCGGTGCCGACCGGAGGGAACGCCGGAGCTTGCCAGCGATGGCGTCTGCGGCGGCCGGACGCGAGGGAGGGCCGGGCGGCTCGCTGCGCGGGAGGAAGAGGGGAGGCGGCGGGCGGCACGCCTCTTCGGGCCGGGAGGGCCGGACGCAGGTCCCACGGGCCCTGGCGGCGGCGGCGAAGTGGGCACCCGGGCGGGCGAATCAGGCAGCAGCGGCGGGGTGGAAATGGACATGTCCGTTGGTGGCGTTTTGTCCGGTCGCGAGGAGAGGGAAAGGGTTAGGGTTTCACCCGTGAATTTCGGAGGGGGTTCTTTATATAGGCATAGAGGGAGTTAGGAGAGTCCAAATGAGGTGCGGTTTTCTGCCACGCGATCGTGATCGAACGCTCTAGATGATGGAGAGGGTTTTGGTGGGTTTAGGGCCAAAATGGAGGGGTGTTGGGCTGCAACACACACGAGGCCTTTTCGGTCCCTCGGTTAACCGTTGGAGCATCAAACGAAGTCCAAATGGTATGAAACTTGACAGGCGGTCTACCGGTAGTAAACCAAGGCCGCTTGGCAAGTCTCGGTACAATCCGGAAATGTTTAACCCCCACACACGAAAGAAAGGTAGAAAAGACCACCAGAGGAGAACGGAGCGCCGGAAAGCAAAACGGACAACGGGAAAAATGCTCGGATGCATGAGACGAACATGTATGCAAATGAAATGCACATGATGACATGATATGCAATGCATGACACGCAAGCAATGACAAGGCAACAACAGCGAATAAGCGGAGGACACCTGGCACATCGGTCTCGGGGCGCTACAACACTCCACCACTACGAGAGGATCTCGTCCCGAGATCTAGAATGGCACCGGAGGGAAAAACGGAAGAGAAAGAGAAGAGGTAAAACTAAGTTGCTTCTTTGACCAATGAGTGAAACCAAAGAACCTTGAAAAAGTTTAAACCATTACGAGAGAAGCATACAACGGAGATGACAAAGCTGAAAACACTCCGTTAGAAAAGAGGAACAAGGGAGAACAACTTCGGGTAACACTCAAATTGTAAGAAAAGGGATTGAATAAGAACTTGGGCAAAGGGGAACAATACTCCAGTTAAAACAAGATAGGAAAGGAATTAAACTTGACAAGATGAGAGGATACTTGAAAAGAGGACATGACACTCCGGTTAAAAGGATAAGCACGAAAAGAACATGGTCCTGACAATCCGAGATGATGAGTGAAAAGAGCAACACCTCAATGCCTCCGGATGAAAGAATCAAAGGTAGATCGTCGGAACAAAAGAGGGACAAAGCTGAAAACACTCCGTTAGAAAAGAGGAACAAGGGAGAACAACTTCGGGTAACACTCAAATTGTAAGAAAAGGGATTGAATAAGAACTTGGGCAAAGGGGAACAATACTCCAGTTAAAACAAGATAGGAAAGGAATTAAACTTGACAAGATGAGAGGATACTTGAAAAGAGGACATGACACTCCGGTTAAAAGGATAAGCACGAAAAGAACATGGTCCTGACAATCCGAGATGATGAGTGAAAAGAGCAACACCTCAATGCCTCCGGATGAAAGAATCAAAGGTAGATCGTCGGAACAAAAGAGTGGAGAAGAAAAATAACAACTCCTACCACAATTGAACTTGTAAAGCACCGTTGTAAGAAAGGATTGCACGAGGTTGTTGGGAAAACAACAACGAAGAGGATAAGCTTGTAGTGGGCTTATGGAAAACATCTCAAGAACTTGAGTGAAATTCTGCCACTAACGAAAACAATATTGGATTGATAAGAACAAGAAGACGAGGAACTTGTTCATCGGAAGGATAAAGAAGAACTTGGGTCATTTATGAGCACTGTAAATAGCAAAATCCTTAGGGAAATCTTTAGGTGAAAAATAACCCAAGATAACTCCAATGACGAGATTGATGGATTTAAAGTATCTCATTCTCAAAAACATGTGAATCATGGAACATGAACTCAAATTATCAAGAATGACATAATACCACCTCCAAAGATACGGTAGAAAGAAATTGCACTCCGGATAGCAAGAAGAAGAAAACTTGAGCTCCTTAGAAAAGAATCTTGATGAACGCTTCGAGAAGGAAATAAATCCTTGATGAACCATCATGTATAGCCTCCATGACGAAACTCCGGTAACAAAAGAATAAAAAGAAAGAGAAATTGAAAACACAAGGTGAATCCTTGCAATGATTTAGATGTATCTCCGTGATAATTAGAGCTTGGAACTCCGGGAAAGAAAAGATAAAGCATCTCGAACTGAGAATATGGTATGATGAACGACTCCGGAAAAGAATTAATCACTTGGATGGGACAAGAATAAGAATTATGTTATGCATATCCTTCAATAATTTAATTGCTGACAAGCAATGGATTTGGCATACTACTTATTCTCGTAGAAAAGGATTAAATATAGATATAGCGCAAACTCAATGGACCACCGGTAGGATTGAAAACGAATGAAGTAAAGGGGTGAATCACCGGTAAGAATTAGCAAATGAACGGAGATACAAGAGAGAGTTTAGATACAAGAGAACGAAGAGATCATGAACTGATTAGAGGATCCTTGATTTAGACACCGGTATGATTAGGAGAACGATAACTGAAAGCTGGGAATGAATAATTATGAGATGATGGGCTCCGGAGAATCAAACTGAAAATACTCTGAATTACTCCGGATGGGTGAAAAGAATATCTCACAATCGCAAATAATTATGAGAGGATGGCAACAAGCTAGAATCACGAATCTTGAAGATAATGGAGCAAGATTGAGAGAAAAATCTTCTTCAGGTCTTCCAATCTGAGAATGACGACGAGAAACACCACCATGAATTATTGAGGTACTCCGGAATTAAAATTGGAAAGGTTGAAGCAACGATGAAAAGAATTTGAAAGATCTTGGAGAAAGACATTTTACTGATGATAAATCATTCTTACGTCAAACTTCGAAAGAATTTAGGCTAGCCCCGGGAAAAATTAGAAGAGTCAGGTAAGATCCTGGAAAAGACCTGTGGGTTAGGGCCCACTCAAAAGAAACACCGTAGAACGATTTAAAAGAGAGAATGCACCGGTTGAATTAAATGGCTAGAATGAGATAACAATCTCGAAAGAGCTTGAAAAGATTACGAAAACAGAGTGGAAACACAAATCTTCTGAGATTTCTTGAGCACTCTGGAACAAATGAATAGCGAAGAGTGGATGCTTATGAAGTGCACCGGTTTGGAGAAACATTTGAAACGAGGAAAAGATATGGTCAACAAAGCTAGACTTGGTTCCACCGGAGAAGAAAAAGAATGAATAATGATGAACTTGAGGCTCCGTTAGTATCTTCATGAGCATCACCGGATAAGAACATTGATGGAAAAGAATGGAGAGGCTTATCATCAATAACAAGATAGTTGATTAAGAAATCTGAGTCCTTGAAGAAAAATGGGTGGGTGGGTGGGAAAAAACAAAGTCAACTTGGAACGGATGAAGACAACACCGTTGAGAAGAACTGATACTTGATCTTGCTGATATTGAAATGATCAGATCCACTTGAAGAGAGACACACCGGTTAAAAAGGATTGACATGACACTATCGATTATCATGATGTATTAGTATCCACATAGGAATATGAGAACACCGTTTAGAGAAGGTATGGAATCAACATTTGTCTCTGAAGCAACTCGAATACCACAACTCAAAACAAAACAAAGGATTGGCTTGCAGAATAAGCCAGAACAAACATATGATAGAGATTTCGTCCGAAGTTTTCGTGGTGGGGCCTACACGGGCTCGACCGTACAGCACCATCATGTACAAGGCAGTGCACATGACATACGAAGCGTCCCCGAGTCGGCATAGCCAAGGACTCTTTAAGACACAACGAGACCACTGTAAAACCAACCGTGAATAGGCAGACCACTAAACGTCGAACCCCAATTTCATATCATACATCTGTCAAAAAGATATCCTAAAAGCTACTTGAATTCCCACTTATAAACTCCCGAAACTTTCCGATTATGTAATCAGGTGTTGGGGATACAGGGGAAGCATAATATCTCACCCAAACTAACAAATCCTACATCCAGCTGTATCCATCCTTCAACACATAACCAAGAAACCTTCGGAAATCATCTACCTCAACCTTCGAAAAGCATCCGTTATACGAGTTATGGCAATACTCCCGAACTCCCGCCCCAGTACTGGGTGCCGTCGAGGTTATCTCACCAACAACTGCATAAAAGAGATTTTCGATGTCGGCGAAATTAAACTCAGGTATTCCAGAACTGCAACGATAAAATTGTGACGACAACACCTCGGAGCTCAACTCCCCGGGACACTGCCACAACCCCTAAATGACAGGAGGCACCAAGAACAATGTTCTCGTCACAAAACCATCGGAACGATTCCAAGATACCCGCGTGATCCTAAATTTTTTTAGTGAAATTTGAGAAGAGAAGAGTCAAAACTCTACGTCAGGATGCCTTACCAGAGCGATGAGGAGACTGGGAAGTAAAAAGAATTCCTAAACTCTCCGATATATAATTCCTAATGACTCAAAACATTTTCTAGACTCAACTCGGTTGCTAGTTCGATCAAGCAATGGGGCTCCTAAGGTCGGGGAAGGCTCTGATTACCAACTTATAACGCCCTCAATGCGGCTATATCTCCCACGTGTCGAAGCACGACTTAGAGGCATAACCGCATTGAAAGCAATGTCGCAAGTGAGGTAATCTTCTCACAACCAATGTAATACATAAGGGAAAAGATACATAGTTGGCTTACAATCGTCACTTCACACAAATACATGAATAAAGCATTACATCAACCAGATACAATCAAGGTCTGACTACGGAACCAAATTAAAAGAAGAACCCCAAATGCGACAAAGGTCCCCGATCGACCCCAACTGGACTCCACTACTGATCAACTAGAACGAAACAACACAAAGGACATGATCTTCAAAGAGCTCCTCCTTGAGCTTGGTTGCGTCATCTGCACGGACTCATCGGGACCTGCAAGCTGGTTTTGGAAGAATCTGTGAGTCACGGGGACTCAGCAATCTCACACCATCGCGATCAAGACTATTTAAGCTTATGGGTAAGGTAAATGTATGAGGTGGAGCTGTAGCAAGCGACTAGCATATATGGTGGCTAACATACGCAAATGAGAGCGAGAAGAGAAGGCAAAGCACGAACGAAGAACTATGATCAAGAAGTGATCCTATAACAACCTACGTCAAGCATTACTCCAACACCGTGTTCACTTCCCGGACTCCGCTAGAAAGAGACCATCACGGTAACACATGCGGTTGATGCATTTTAATTAAGGTCAACTTCAGGTTTTCTACAACCGGACATTAAGAAATTCCCATCTGCCCATAACCGCGAGCACAACTTTAGAAAGTTCAAATCCCTGCAGGGGTGTCCCAACTTAGCCCATGACAAGCTCTCACGGTCAACGAAGGATATTCCTTCTAGCGGGAAGACCCGATCAGACTCGGAATCCCGGTTACAAGACATTTCGACAAGGTAAAACTAAACCAGCAACACCGCCCGAATGTGCCGACAAATCTCGATAGGAGCTGCACATATCTCTTTCTCAGGGCACACTCAGATTGTCTTAGGTACGGGTAGGCCAGCCCAGAGTTGCCCCTGGTGGCCACCGGCAACTGACAGGTTGGACTAACACTCAGAGGAGCACTGGCCTGGGGGGAGGGTTAAAATAAAGATGACCCTTGAGTCTGCAGAACCCAAGGGAAAGAAAAGGGGTAGGTGGCGAATGGTAAAACCAATGTTGGGCATTGCTGGAGGAGTTTTACTCAAGGGGAACTGTTGGGGATATCACTACTGGGCGTAAACCGGCCTATCTGGGCCAGGTTAACTTCGTCAATAGTTAAGTATGTTAAAGCCCAAGAAGGCAGATGAGGGCTCAAGGCCCATAGTCGGTTCAAGGCCCGTAGCCGTAAACCGGCGTTGGTATTTAACTTGTATTGTAAGTTAGGAATAAGTAGAGACCAAACCGGACACATCTATGAGCCGGTATTGGGACTCTGTGAACCGACGGGCGTCACCCGTGTATATAAGGGGACGACCCGGCGGCGGTTCAAGGACAACAGACAACAACTCGAGACATAGGTGAAGCTTGTTTGCTCCCTGGTCATCGAAACCCCATCAATTCCATCACAACTAGACGTAGGCTTTTACCTTCATCGAAGAGGCCGAACTAGTATAAACTCTCTTGTGTCCCTGTGTCCGCTTTAACCCCTTCAAGCTAACCCATCGCGATGGCTCCATGACTAATTCCTTTCTCTAGGACATCTGCCGTGACAAAACCACGACAGTTGGCGCCCACCGTGGGGCTATCGCACGATGGTTTCAAGTTCTTGGAGGGCCGCTTTGAAGGACTCGAGGGCTACGCCGTAGGCCGGATGACTAAGAATCATCGCGGCAAGCTTAACATCAACGATGCAGGCTGGGGCCCCGATGCCGGCTCAGTTGAGTACGGGTACCGGGTCCCCTTTGGTGGCTGATACGTCTTCGTCGTATCTACTTTTCCAAACACTTTTGCCCTTGTTTTGGACTCTAACTTGTATGATTTGAATGGAACTAACCCGGACTAACGTTGTTTTCAGCAGAATTGCCATGGTGTTGTTTTATGTGCAGAAAACAAAAGTTCTTGGAATGACCTGAAACTCCACGGAATATCTTAGAATAAATAATAAAAAATCCTCGCCAAAGATGAAGACCAGGGGGCCCACACCCTGTCCACGAGGGTGGGGGGCGCGCCCCTCCCCCTGGGCGCGCCCCCTACCTCGTGGGCCCCCTGGTGGCCCTCCGACGCCAACTCCAACTCCATATATTGGCTTTCGAGGAGAAAAAAAATCAGAGAGAAAGTTTCATCGCGTTTTAGGATACGGAGCCGCCGCCAAGCCCTAATCTCTCTCGGGAGGGCTGATCTAGAGTCCGTTCGGGGCTCCGGAGAGGGGGATTCGTCGCTGTCGTCATCATCAACCATCCTCCATCACCAATTTCATGATGCTCACCACCGTGCGTGAGTAATTGCATCGTAGGCTTGCTGGACGGTGATGGGTTGGATGAGATTTATCATGTAATCGAGTTAATTTTGTTAGGGTTTGATCCCTAGTATCCACTATGTTCTGAGATTGATGTTGCTATGACTTTACTATGCTTAATGCTTGTCACTAGGGCCCGAGTGCCATGATTTTAGATCTGAACCTATTATGTTTTCATGAATATATGTGAGTTCTAGATCCTATCTTGCAAGTCTATAGTCACCTACTATGTGTTATGATCCGGCAACCCCGAAGTGACAATAACCGGGACCACTCCTGGTGATGACCATAGTTTGAGGAGTTCATGTATTCACTATGTGTTAATGCTTTGTTCCGGTTCTCTATTAAAAGGAGGCCTTAATATCCCTTAGTTTCCAATAGGACCCCGCTGCCACGGGAGGGTAGGACAAAAGATGTCATGCAAGTTCTTTTCCATAAGCACGTATGACTATTTACGGAATACATGCCTACATTATATTGATGAACTGGAGCTAGTTCTGTGTCACCCTATGTTATGACTGTTACATGATGAACCACATCCGGCATAATTATCCATCATTGATCCGGTGCCTACGAGTTTTCCATATACTGGTTTACGCTTATTTACTTTTCCGTTGCTACTGTTACAATCACTACAAAAATACCAAAAACATTACTTTTGCTGTCTTTACTTTGTTACCGTTACCACCACTATCATATTACTTTGCTACTAAACACTTTGCTGCAGATACTAAGTTTCCAGGTGTGGTTGAATTGACAACTCAGCTGCTAATATTTGAGAATATTCTTTGGCTCCCCTTGTGTTGAATCAACAAATTTGGGTTGAATACTCTATCCTCGAAAACTGTTGCGATCCCCTATACTTGTGGGTTATCAAGACCTTTTTCTGGCGCCATTGCCGGGGAGCATAGCTCTATTCTTTGAGTCACTTGGGATTTATATCTGCTGGACACTATGAAGAACTTGAAAGACGCTAAGACAAAAATTCATCCCTCAACTACGAGGGGAGGTAAGGAACTGCCATCTAGCTCTGCACTTGATTCACCTTCTGTTATGAGTAAGCTAGCGACACCTAAACCTACTACTGCTATGAATTCTGATATGTCGCATGTTATTGATGATGTCACTTCTGCTATGCATGATACTTATGATGAAACTACTTCTATGCTTGATACTACTGTGCCACTTGGTGAATTTCTAGATGAGCAAATTTCTAAGTCTAGAGAAAGAGAAATTAGTGAACCTGAACACGATGATGTTAGTGATGATGAACCTATGCCTGTTATTCCTGAGGGTTATCTTTTTAATAATGAATCTTATGAAGCTATTCTTGCTTGTCCGGATAAACCTGAACGTAAGAGGTTACTAATTAAGTGGAGTAAGGAATCTTTTAGAGGTAGGATGAGACCTGACCCTGCTTTTGCTACTTCACCTATCTGTGTTCCTGATCAGGATTATTATGATATTACTGTTGATCCAGATATAATTACTTTGGTTGAATCTGATCCTTTTTATGGCTATGAATCTGAAACTGTTGTGGCACATCTTCGTAAGTTAGATGAAATAGCTGCCCTGTTTACTAATAATCTGAGATCGCGCCACTTTTATATACTCAAAATATTTTCGTTCTCATTAAAGGGTGATGCTAAGAAATGGTTTAATTCTCTTGATCCTGCCTATGTGCAAAGTCCCCAGGATATGATTTATTACTTCTCTGCTAAATATTTCCCTGCTCATAAGAAACAAGCTGCTTTGAGGGAAATATACAATTTTGTGCAAATTGAAGAAGAGAGTCTCCCACAAGCTTGGGGGAGGCTTCTCAAGTTACTTAATGCTTTGCCTGATCATCCTCTTAAGAAACCTGAAATATTTGATATCTTTTATAATGGACTAACCGATGCTTTCAGAGATTACCTGGATAGTTGTGTTGGTTCTCTTTTCAGGGAAAGAACACCGGATGACGCTGAAATTTTATTGAATAATATGTTGGCAAATGAAAATAATTGGGTACCTCCTGGGCCACCTCCCGAGCCAACTCCTGAGCCAGCTCTTGAGCCAATTACTAAGCCTATTCCTAAACCAACTCCGAAGAAGAGAGGTGTTCTATTTCTCAGTCCCGAAGATATGCAAGAGGCAAAGAAATCTATGAAATAAAAAGGTATTAAAGCTGAAGATGTTAAGAATTTACCTCCTATTGAAGAAATACATGGTCTTAATTTACCGCCTGTTGAAGAAGTATATGATCTCAATTACTTATTTACTGAAGAACCTCCCGATATCCCGACACAGGTAGTAAAGGTAAATTCTCTCTATAGATATGATAAAGTTGAAGTCCCTCCTACTAAAATTGCTAGTCAGTGCTTGGATGAGTTTGATGACTTTATGTTTAAGCAAGATGACTTTAATGCTTATTTTGGTAGACAATTAAAGCAGAATACCTTTATGATTAAACACTTGAGTGATTATATGGATAATATTAGAGGTGAACTTAAACTTGTTAGCAAACATGCTTCTATGGTTACCACTCAAGTAGAACAAGTACTTAAAGCTCAGAAAGAAATGCTTGATGACATGAATAGTAAGAAAAATGATTATGCTGTTAGAGTGGCTACTAGAACTGGTAGAATGACTCAGGAACCTTTGTATCCTGAAGGCCACCCTAAGAGAATCGAGCAAGATTCTCAAAGAAATAATATTGATGCACCTAGTTCTTCTAAAAGGAAGAAAAAGAAAAATGATAGAACTGTGCAAACTTCTAGTGAACCTACTGCTGAACCACCTGATAATCCAAATGATATCTCTATGTCTGATGCTGAAACACAATCTGGTAATGAACATGAACCTAGTGAAAATGTTAATGATGATGTTCATGATGATCAACCTAGTAATGATAATGATGTAGAAGTTGAACCTGCTGTTGATCTTGATAACCCACAATCAAAGAATCAATGTTATGATAAAAGAGACTTCGTTGCTAGGAAACATGGTAAAGAAAGAGAACCATGGGTTCAGAAACCCATGCCTTTTCCTCCGAAACCATCCAAGAAAAAGGATGATGAGGATTTTGAGCGCTTTGCTGAAATGATTAGACCTATCTTTTTGCGTATGCGATTGACTGATGTGCTCAAAACAAATCCTTATGCTAAGTATATGAAGGATATCATTACTAATAAAAGAAAGATACCGGAGGCTGAAATTTCCACCATGCTTGCTAATTACACTTTTAAGGGTGGAATACCAAAGAAACTTGGAGATCTAGGAGTACCTACTATACCATGCTCCATTAAAAGAAATTATGTTAAAACTGCTTTATGTGATCTTGGAGCCGGTGTTAGTGTTATGCCTCTCTCTTTATATCGTAGACTTGACTTGAATAAGTTTACACCTACTGAAATATCTTTGCAAATGGCTGATAAATCAACTGCTATACCTGTCGGTATTTGTGAGGATGTACCTGTTGTGGTTGCAAACGTTACTATTTTAACGGACTTTGTTATTCTTGATATTCCCGAGGATGATAGTATGTCTATTATTCTTGGAAGACCATTCCTTAATACTGCAGGGGCTGTTATTGATTGCAACAAAGGCAATGTCACTTTTCATGTTAATGGTAATGAGCATACGGTGCACTTTCCGAGGAAACAACCTCAAGTTTATAGTATCAACTCTATTGGAAAAATTCCATCGATTATATTTGGAGGTTTTGAATTCCTCTTCCTACTGTCAAAAAGAAATATGATATACTTATTGTTGGGGATGTCCATATCCCCGTTGAGGTAACATAGTGTTATTCGAAATTTCTCCGGTTCCATGATTATCGGAATGAGTTTGTTAACAAGACTTGATCAACCTTGTTAGTGGATTCTTTTTGATGAGCATGAGATTGATGAAACTAGAAGCACAACCTTCTGTACCCTCTTTATATTTTCTGTTCTTTAGTAGAAATAAAGTAAAATAGTATTTTTCTGTCTGTTTCCTGACTTACCCGTGCAATATAAAAATATCCCGAAAATAAAAGTCCTCAGAATGCCATGCCAATTTAATATGATTTTTTCGGGAATATTTAAGGATTTTTAGTGCAAAAATTACCGCGGGGGGAGCTGCCACCTGGTCACGAGGGTGGAGGGAGCGCCCTGCCCCCCTGGGCGCGCCCCCCTGCCTCGTGGGCCCACAGTGGCCCTTCTCCACTTATTCCTGCACCCATCTTCTTCCTCTGTCTCGCACAAACCCGAAAAACCAACTCAAGCTCGTGTTCCGGCAACTTTTGCTGCGATTTTCGATCTCCTTGCTCAAAGCACCTCTCGCAAAACTGCTTGGGGAGATTGTTCCTTGGTATGTGACTCCTCCATTGGTCCAATTAGTTTTTGTTCTAGTGCTTTATTCATTGCAAATTTGTGCTGCATAGGTGACCATGTTCTTGAGCTTGCATGTCAAATATATATGGTTCCAAGTAGTTCTAATGCTTGATATATGCTCTAGGCACTTGTATGAGTAGTTGCTATTAATCTTATTGAAGTTGGTTCACTTTTGTTTGAAGTTACTAAAAATTTCAGAATTATTTTCAGAGAAAACAATATGCTTAGGAGGATGTTCCAAGGTGGTTCTTCAAGGAAGCAAGGTCCCAGACTTGCAATGCATGATGGTGACGAGGAACCACCAAGAGACGCTCTCGTGAGGCCCCGTGAATGGCCTTTGGAAAATTTTATGAATCAAGTGGGAATTAAAGAAGAATTTTACGCATATGTGCGTAATGCCGGTCTTGAGGACTTTGAAGCTGATAAATGCCCCCAGTATTGTTATCTCACAAGTTCATTTGTGGGGAGGTTTGATTATTCATCTTCGCGTAATTCTCCTTCAGTCATGTTTGACCTTTATGACAAGTCTTATACCATGGACTTAGAGGATTTCACTCGTGCATGCAAACTTCCATCTTGGGGTAGTATCAGGGATCCCCCTAAATCTGAATATAGAGATTTTCTTGCTAGAATAACTGTGGGGGAATCTAGAGATATAACACAGGCCACTATAGGGAGCATTCACTTTCCTGCTATACATTATTTTGCTCTCTTCATTGGTAGATGTATAATTGCTAAGGATGAAGCATGTCACATGTGTGCCCCTAATCTCAGCATTCTCAGAAGTGCTGTGTTAGGGGACCAAGCTTATCATATGGGAGCCATTGTAGCTCGTAGGTTGCATCTTAATAAACGTAACGGAGATTTCTTTGGAGGAATTTATGCAACCCGCTTAGCTAATTTTCTTGATGTAGACATTCGTGAGGGTGATGTGGAGTTTCCCACTTCTTATTTAGATCTTGATCCTATGTTTTCCCACCAGTTCATTGAGAGGACTGGACCACCTTACCAGTATCGACTAATCTTTGACAGACGGCGTGTGGTCCGTGTTGCTCTTCCTGCTCCTACCTTCTTTGATTTTCAGGCAAGAGGAAGATATATTATTACCAGAGAGGAGGCAAATGAGTACGAGAGGGGAGTGGAAGCAGCCCGACGCCGTGCTGCTGCTCAGCAGGCGGTAGCCGCTGCATCGCAGTACGACCCCAGCTTCACCTACGGATATCAGCCAGGTTATCCCTGGCAATAGACCAACTTAGGCCAAAAGCCTAAGCTTGGAGGAGTACGTATTTCCCACCGACATTACATTCATGTTCACACTCATTGCTAGATGTCGGTGCTCATACTCTTTCACTGTAATATCCATGCTAGTTTATTTTCCTTTTTCCTGCTTTCTTCTTGTGTGTTTAATAAACCTTAAGAAAAACAAAAAAAATTAGTGTTAGTCTACTTTCCATGCTTGTAGTAGAATTAAAAAGAAAACCCAAAAATATTTCCCGTCCTTCTTTTGCTTGTTGGGAGCTTTCCCGTGTAAATAGTTTTTATTTTTCTTTTCCTTTCTTTGGGGGTCGAGAAGACTATATTGAAAATGCTTAGTGGCTCTTATATGCATGATTGTTTATTTAACTTAGAGCCCATATTACTTGTTTTCTCTCTTGAGTTGAATGCTTGCAGATTCCAGCTTAGTCCAATGCACGTGCACTCTTATTATTATACACACCGTTCGGTCATGCAAGTGAAAGGCAATAATGATGATATATGATGGACTCATTGGGATGAGAAAAGCTGGTATGAACTCGACCTCTCTTGTTTTTGTAAATATGACGATTCATCGTTCCTGATTCAGCTATTATGAAGTACACATATTTGCAATGACATTTAGAGATTATAGTTGCTTGTGCCATGCTTGATTAGCTATGAGTTATAATGGTTAACCTTGCGTGCCAACATGCTATTGAGATGATTATGATGTGGTATGATAGGATGGTATCCTCCTTTAAATGAATTGAGTGACTCGACTTGGCACATGTTCACGCATGTAGTTGAATAAAATCAACATAGCCTTCATGATATTTATGTTCATGGTGGATTATATCCTACTCATGCTTATATTCGGTGTGAATTAATTTTAATGCATGTTTACGACTGTTGTCGCTCTCTCAGTTGGTTGCTTCCCAGTCTTTTGCTAGCCTTCACCTGTACTAAGTGGGAATACTGCTTGTGCATCCAAACTCCTTAAACCCCAAAGTTGTTCCATATGAGTCCACTATACCTTCCTATATGCGGTATCTACCTGCCGTTCCAAGTAAATTTGTATGTGCCAAACTCCAAACTTTCCAATGAAATTCTGTTTTGTATGCTCGAGCAGCTCATGTGCAACTATGGCTGCCTATATCTTCCATGCTAGGTGGGTTATTCTCAAGAGGAGTGGACTCCGCTCCTCATTCACGAGAAAGGGCCGGTAACCGGGATGCCCAGTTCCATGATCCAAAAAGATCAAAGCAAATCAAAATAATTAAACAAAACTCCCCTTGGGACCCGTTGAATGTTGGAGGCACTCGTTGTTTCGAGCAAGCCATGGATTGATGCTTGTGGAGGAGGGGGAGTATAAACCTTTACCATTCTGTTTGGGAACTGCCTATAATGGATGTAGTATGGAAGATACAGCCATCTCATAGTTGTTACATTGACAGTGAAAGTATGCCGCTCAAAATATTATTTATCTCTATTTCAAAAATCGAGCTCTGGCACCTCTACAAATCCCTGCTTCCCTCTGCGAAGGGCCTATCTGTTTACTTTTATGTTGAGTCATCACCCTTCTTATTAAAAAGCACCCGATGGAGAGCACACTGTCGTTTGCATTCATTATGATTGGTTTATATTGGGTATGACTTGACTGGATCTCTTTTACCATGAATTACAATGTTTAGTCAGTCCTTGATCTTTAAAGGTGCTCTGCATTTATGTTTTGCGGTCTCAGAAAGGGCTAGCGAGATACCATTTTGTTATATCATGTTATGATTATTTTGAGAAAGTGTTGTCATTCGAGTTTTATTATTATGGCTCGCTAGCTGATTATGCTATTGATATGAGTAATTGTGAGACCTACTTGTTATTGTGAGTATGGTTAGTTCATAATAATTGCTGAAACTTGAATGCTGGCTTTTCATGTTTACAACAACAAGAACAAACAGAGTTTGCAAAAGTTTTTCTTTTTCTCTTTCAGTTTGTCAACTGAATTGCTTGAGGACAAGCAAGGGTTTAAGCTTGGGGGAGTTGATACGTCTCCGTCGTATCTACTTTTCCAAACACTTTTGCCCTTGTTTTGGACTCTAACTTGTATGATTTGAATGGAACTAACCCGGACTGACGCTGTTTTCAGCAGAATTGCCATGGTGTTGTTTTATGTGCAGAAAACAAAAGTTCTCGGAATGACCTGAAACTCCACGGAATATCTTAGAATAAATAATAAAAAATCCCCGCCAAAGATGAAGACCAGGGGGCCCACACCCTGTCCACGAGGGTAGGGGGCGCGCCCCTCCCCCTGGGCGCGCCCCCCTACCTCGTGGGCCCCCTGGTGGCCCTCTGACGCCAACTCCAACTCCATATATTGGCTTTCGAGGAGAAAAAAAATTAGAGAGAAAGTTTCATCGCATTTTACGATACGGAGCCGCCGCCAAGCCCTAATCTCTCTCGGGAGGGCTGATCTGGAGTCCGTTCGGGGCTCCGGAGAGGGGGATTCGTCGCCGTCGTCATCATCAACCATCCTCCATCACCAATTTCATGATGCTCACCGCCGTGCGTGAGTAATTGCATCGTAGGCTTGCTGGACGGTGATGGGTTGGATGAGATTTATCATGTAATCGAGTTAGTTTTGTTAGGGTTTGATCCCTAGTATCCACTATGTTCTGATATTGATGTTGCTATGACTTTGCTATGCTTAATGCTTGTCACTAGGGCTCGAGTGCCATGATTTCAGATCTGAACCTATTATGTTTTCATGAATATATGTGAGTTCTAGATCCTATCTTGCAAGTCTATAGTCACCTACTATGTGTTATGATCCGGCAACCCTGAAGTGACAATAATCGGGACCACTCCCGGTGATGACCATAGTTTGAGGAGTTCATGTATTCACTATGTGTTAATGCTTTGTTCCGGTTCTCTATTAAAAGGAGGCCTTAATATCCCTTAGTTTTCAATAGGACCCTGCTGCCACGGGAGGGTAGGACAAAAGATGTCATGCAAGTTCTTTTCCATAAGCACGTATGACTATTTACGGAATACATGCCTACATTATATTGATGAACTGGAGCTAGTTCTGTGTCACCTTATGTTATGACTGTTACATGATGAACCACATCCGGCATAATTATCCATCATTGATCCGGTGCCTATGAGTTTTCCATATACTGGTTTACGCTTATTTACTTTTCCGTTGCTACTGTTACAATCACTACAAAAATACCAAAAACATTACTTTTGCTGTCTTTACTTTGTTACCGTTACCACCACTATCATATTACTTTGCTACTAAATAGTGGCATTCACGTTTTCATCGGCAAGATCGGAGAACCGGGCCCTGAGCCGGATATCTGCACCGACCTCGTCGAAATAGCTCAGCGTGCGTGATCTGCCCGGGTTAAACCGGCCATGAAGCATGCCTTCATGGGAGTCATCCATGGAGGAGGTCATGAGGATGTATCGGGATCTAGCGGCGAGACCGTCATTTACTCCGGTGATGAGTCATCAACCGGAGAAACCGAATCTCTATATCAGCTACAAGAGGGCTGGATTGGGGGCTGTTCCGACGACGACAGTATTCCGGACCCCTCTGATCTGCCCAACCGAGTTGGAATATTCATGGCCGACACACAAGCAGCGCTTCATTCTTCGACCGCTGCGGCAACAACCTCCGGTTCAGCAGCGGCGACGGCTACCGAGGCAGGAGGCCCTGTGCGCCCGCCGGCTCAAGTTCTATCAGAGCTATTTGATGCATTGGCTGTGCTTATGGTGGAAGCTAATCCGGCGGATCAGGACATCCACAACGCGGAGATTGCAAAGGTAAGGGAACAGATCACCTAGGCCAAGGCGGACCTGGCAGCTGAGGATACCAGGATGGCCACAGAGCGAGCCGCTCTAGACGCACAAGCCTACATGCTCATGTTGGACCAGAACACGTCGCATGAAGTCATGAGGAGGAAGTACCAATCCCGTTTGCCTCCGGTTTTCGAGGCCAGAGACCTTTTCAACAACTCGGGAGTAGGAACCAGTAATCCGCTGGAGGGAAACCAGGCGGAAGCTCCTAGGACCGGTGCGCCGGTTCAGCCTCGTCGGATGGATCCGCCTCGTCAAAACACCATTATACCTCAGGCTGTTTCAACACCTCCGGGTCACTACTCCAACCCAATGGACAATCTCGTCGCCACTGCTGCACGGCTGGAGGCCATTCCAATTGAAGGTGACTCACCGCAGGCGATAGAGATGCGACGGGTCAAGGAGCTTCTTAGGACAGCTTTGGACCAACAGGAAGCATACTCGTACAGCCGCGACCGGATCCACTCGACCCCTCGCTCAAGCCGGAGCTATAGCAGGCGTATGGAGGAACCAACCGTGTCAAGTAATGAATGACGTGGAGCACCCCGCGGCAACAACCCGGCGGGAGGTGCTGATAACGCTCAGGAAGTGGTGGACCGGGCCCGAGCACGCAGGGAGGCCGAGTTAGCCGCACAATATCAGGCTCGGCAGCTTACGCCGGTTCGTCCAACTATTTCGGTCGAACCCGGTGTTATTTCTAGCTCTTTGGGGGTGCCTTACCTTGTCCCCGCTTTACGCAATGTGCGTCTACCCAAGGATTTCAAGGGCCCGCGCAAGGTACCAAATTACACGGCGGATCAACCCCCAGAGGCATGGGTGGAGAGCTATGAGATGGCCATGGAGATGCTGGATGTGGATGATGCGGCATGTGCGAAATACTTCACCATGATGCTTGAAGGAACGGCCCACACTTGGTTAAAAAGCTTACCGGCCAATTCTATCAGTTCATGGGCCCAATTACGAGCCCAGTTTATCAATAATTTCAAGGATACATGTAAGCAGCCCATGTCGATAGTAGACTTAGCTGCCTGTGTCCAGGAGGAAGGAGAATCGACGACTCATTGGGTGCGCCGGGTCTCACAAGTGTTGCATTCATCAGGCCGCATCAACGCTGACACCGTAGTCTTAACCCTAGAAGGCAACTGCCGGTTTGGGCCCCTAAAGCTGAAGTTGGGACGGATGAAGCGCCATTGCACTGACATGGGGACCCTCATGGCTGCTTTGGTAAAGTATGCTGGTACCAAGGATCCCGAATCTGATGATGACAAGGCAGGGAAGGGAAAGAGGAACAGCAACTCCAAAGGCCAGCAACATCACTGGGCAAGCAATGGTGGTGGAGGCAAGCATAAAGCGGATGGTAACATGGACTTTGTGGCTAATACCAACGCGCAGGACAATGGCCAGCGATGCAAGGGTAAACCGAAAAATTGCAGTGGGGCACCCAACCCTAAACCGGATCGCCTAAATTATCTACTGAGCCAGCCCTGTCCAAGACATGGGACGAAGGAGGTGCCAGCAAACCACCTTTGGAAGGATTGCTTTATTATGCAGGAGTTCAAGAATTCTAATGCTTTCCGGTATGATCATAGCTCCGGCGGTGGCTCAGGATCCGGGCCGAGTTACGGTGGAGGAAATTCCGGTTCAGGATTTAATGGTAATCCGGGCGGACATAATAATCAAAATAATTAGAACAACCAGGGTGGTTATAACCAGCAGCAGCAACAGTCAGGTTACCAAAGCAACCAAAGTAGTTGAATAGTGGGCAGTACCATGTCTTCACCACTAGCTTGGACAAGCGAGACCGGAAGGTTCAGAGGCAGGCAGTCAACTCTGTTGAACCGGCCGTGCCCCGTTATCTACGCTGGTCTGAACAGCCAATCATATAAAGCAGAGAGGATCACCCTCCCCAGGTTGATAATCCAGGTCAGTTGGCTCTGGTGGTGGCACCTCAGGTGGGAGGTTACAAGTTCACCAAAGTGCTCATGGATGGAGGGAGCAGCATTAATATCTTATACTATGAGACCTTCCATCGTATGGGACTAACAGATAAAAATCTCAAACCGTCTAATACGGTGTTCCATGGTGTAGTACCTGGCAAGTCAGCATATCCTGCTGGTAAGATAGCTCTGGAAGTGGCCTTTGGAGATGATCATGATTCCAGGTCGGAAACATTGACGTTTGAAGTGGTGAAAATCCAAAGTCCATATCACGCCCTGTTTGGGCGACCGGCCTACGCCAAGTTTATGGCACGGCCCTGTTACGTGTATTTGCAGCTCAATATGCCGGGTTACAAGGGGACAATAACGGTTCCCGGAAGCCGTAAAATCGCTTTGGAGTGCGAGGAAGGAGATGCGGCTTACGCAGAGTCGGTTTGTGCCACCGAGGAGCTGAAGTATTATAAGGACAGTGTTGATCCGGCGGACATGACTCCATTAAAAAAGCCAACTACGGAGCATGATCCGGCCCTGAAGTTCAAATCTGCAGCAGAAACTAAGCTTGTTGACTTCGTACCTGGCGATTCGTCCAAGCAGTTCAGCATCAGTGCCAACTTGCATCCGAAATAGGAAAGCATGCTCATCGAGTTCATCCATGAGAATCGGGACATTTTTGTATGGAAGCCCTCTGACATGCCAGGTGTACCGAGGCAACTCGCTGAGCACACCCTTAATGTGGATCCTAAATACAAACTGGTGAAACAATTCCTCTGCCGGTTTAATGAAGAAAGACGCAAGGCGATTGGAGAAGAGGTAGCCAGGCTCTTAGCAGCTAGTTTTATTGTTGAAGTTTTTCACCCTGAGTGGCTTGCCAATCCGGTGCTAGTCCTTAAGAAAAACGGCACCTGGCGCATGTGTGTGGATTACACAGATCTTAATAAGGCTTGTCCAGCAGATCCTTTTGCCCTCCCCCGTATTGATCAAATCATTGATGCTACGGCGGGTTGTGAGCGTTTAAGTTTTTTGGATGCATATTCTGGCTATCATCAGATCAAAATGGCAGTTAAGGACCAGGAGAAGACGACATTCATAACTCCCTTTGGAGCCTTCTGCTATGTGTCTATGCCCTTTGGGCTCAAAAGTGCCCAGGCAACTTATCAACGGTGTGTACAAAATTGTCTTCACAAGCAGATTGGCCGTAATGTACATGCTTACGTGGATGATATCGTGGTTAAGTCCAGGGAGAAGGAGACTCTGGTTGACGATTTGAAGGAAACCTTTGATAACCTAAGGACATACAAGATGATGCTTAATCCGGATAAGTGTGTCTTTGGTGTACCGGCGGGCAAGTTATTGGGTTTTCTGGTGTCCAACAGGGGAATTGAGGCTAATCCGGAGAAGATCACAACCATCACCTCCCTGGCTAAACCGAAGTGTATCAATGATGTTCAACGCCTGGCAGGCCAGATTGCCGCGTTAAGCCGGCTTATCAGCCGCCTTGGTGAGAAGGCAATCCCTTTGTATCAGATGTTGAAGAAGACGAATTAGTTCATCTGGAGTTCTGCTGCTGATGAAGCATTTGAGGACTTAAAGCGGCAATTGGCCAATCCGCCTGTGCTCGCCGCTCCCATTGACAAGGAGCCGTTACTGCTATATGTTGCTGCTAATGCTCGTGCGATCAGCGTGGCTATTGTGGTGGAGCGAAAGGAGGCAGACAAGGAGCATCCGGTTCAACGTCCGGTTTATTATATCAGCGAGGTACTCATTGAGTCCAAGCAAAGGTATCCACATTGGCAGAAGCTGGTGTACGGAGTTTTTATGGCAAGCCGAAAGCTTAAGCAATACTTCCAAGGGCACCCAATTACGGTGGTCAGTTCTGCTCCTTTGGGGGATATCATCCAGAACCGGGAAGCGACTGGCCGGATTGCCAAGTGGGCTATAGAGCTTGGGCCGCACGGATTGAAGTATGTGCCTCGGACGGCGGTGAAGTCTCAAGCACTGGTTGATTTTATCAATGACTGGACGGAAATGCAAGCATCCGAGGAAAAGCCGGATCACACATATTGGACCATCCATTTTGACGGATCTAGGCAATTGGAAATCTCGGGGGTTGGAGTCATATTAACTTCCCCACGAGGTGATAAGTTTTGTTATGTTCTCCGCTTAATGTTTCCTTGTACTAACAATGCAGCTGAGTATGAAGCCTTGCTCTATGGTCTCCGGATGGCTAAGGAGATGAACCTAAGTCGAGTTAAGTGCTTCGGTGACTCGGACCTCGTGGCTTAACAAGTGTCTGGCACTTGGGACTCCAAGGACCCACTCATGGCAGCATATCGTCGTGAGGTGGATATTGTTGCAGGTCATTTTAAAGGCTATCAGGTGGACCACGTGGATCGACGGAAGAATGAAGCGGAGGGCGCTTTAAGCCGGCTGGGCTCTCAGCGCAAACCGGTCCCGCCCAATGTTTTTCTGGATGTGCTGCACAACCCGTCGGTCAAGCTCCCTGGTGAAGCGGATTTGGCTATTCCTGATCCGGAGGCTCAATTGGTGGCAGCTCTTCATGTCATTCTGGATTGGACGCTTCCTTACCTGGCGTACATGAACCGGGGCGAGTTACCAGAGGATGAGATTCTGGCCCGACAGATAGTCCGGTGGTCCAAGTCCATGACTATTGTCAATGGAAAGTTGCATCATTGCAGTATATCAGGGGCGTTTCAACGCTGTGTGTCTCCTGAAGAAGGCCGTGAAATTTTGCGTGAGATCCACGAAGGAGTTTGTGGTCACCACGCCGGTTCAAAATCTTTGGTAGCTAAAGCGTTTCGCCTTGGATTTTATTGGTTAACTGCTCATGCTGATGCGGAGGATCTGGTCAGACGATGTGACGGTTGCCAAAAGTTTTCAAGACGTGCTCATGTGCCGGCTCAAGAATTGAGAATGATTCCAATTACTTGGCCGTTTGTGACTTGGGGGCTGGATATGGTTGGGCCTTTCAAAAGGTCCAAAGATAAGAAGACCCACCTCCTGGTGGCGGTTGACAAGTTCACAAAGTGGGTGGAGGCAGAACCGGTTAGCAAGTGTGATGCAGCCACGACGGTTCAGTTTATCAAAAAAGTGATTTTCCGGTTTGGCTTTCCACACAGTATCATCACTGATAATGGTACCAATTTGTCCAAGGGTGCCATGAAGGAGTTCTGTGAACGGGAGCACATCTGGCTTGACGTTTCATCAGTGGCACACCCACAGTCCAATGGTCAAGCAGAAAGGGCTAATCAAGAGATTTTGAGAGGCATCAAGCCCCGGCTTATGGTTCCTTTGCAGAGAACACCAGGTTGTTGGGTAGAAGAATTACCATCTGTGTTATGGAGCATCAATACCACACCCAACAGATCAACATGATACACACCATTCTTCATGGTCTATGGAGCAGAGGCGGTTCTCCCCAGTGATATCTGTCATGATTCACCTCGTGTGGCGGCTTATGTTGAAGCGGACAACGAGACAGCACGGCAAGATGCTTTGGACCGGTTGGATGAAGAGCGTGACATAGCAACTGCTCGCTCAGCGATTTACCAATAGGATCTTCATCGTTATCACAGTCGCCGAGTTAAAACCAGAACCTTTCAAGAGGGAGATTTGGTGCTTCGGCTCATCCAAGACCAGACTGATATGCATAAGCTATCCCCACCTTGGGAGGGACCTTTTGTGGTTAGCAAGAATCTGCACAACGGGTCATACTATCTGATCGATATTCGAGAGCATAAAGACTCACGTACATCAGAGGAAGAGACCAACAGGCCGTGGAACATAGCTCATCTTCGGCCTTACTATACCTGAGCCATTGGCTCCACTTATGTACATATTACAATGATGTATACATTATGATTAAATATAATAAACCGGAACCTCAGCTAAAGCGGGGTATCTGTTCTTTTACATCATGTGTGGTTACACGGAGTTGTTCTAAAGCGGCCTCCGGTTTACCCCTTGAGTTAGCTTTTCAAAAACATCATGTTATATCACTTGGGGGCTTGGTCGTGTCCGAACCAATGCAATACCTCTTGATAGGCGAGAGCCACCAGATCACTTGGGGACTTGGTCACGTCTGAACCAGTCATGCCTCTTGATCGGCCTAAGGCCACAGAATCACTTGGGGGCTTGGTCGAACCCGAACCATTGCCATGCCACTTGATCGGCATAAATGCCACGGTTTCATTTGGGGACCTGGCTGACTTGAACCATAGCTACACCTATCGGGAGCTTGGTCGTGTCCGACCATGGTAACACCATTTGATCAGCTCAAATAAGCCTCTTTTTGCAAACGGTTTTGTCATTGCCTTTGCTTCACATTTTTCTTTGAAAGATATTTCTTTCTTTTTATTGTGTTTTTTAAACCGACAAAGTTTTAAGCCGGTTCAAACTGTCAATTGACGGAACACGGTCCATTTTAATCCGGAGACTATTTACTCAGTTTGATTTTTTTGTTAATATCCTATTACGGAGTAACACGGTGTTTATTATAACCCGACACGATTTACATGGTAAACCGGCATCATATATATATAGGAGCTGCTATCTCCTCCAACAGTGTGGGTTTATAAAACTCCGCTTCAAGATTGGCCAAGCCAACTTCACGTCCAACGATGGCAGGTATTATGTATCTCAAAATTTGGTCATATACTTAAAAATTTCGGATGTTTTGATTTCATGTATGCAGACATCATATTCCGCCTGACGGTACAACCGCAGTGGCACTTTAAGATTTTTATTGCAGAAAGTACTTTGGAAAGTTCATCACCCAAAGGAAGAGCAAGTTGCAGTAATTATGCACGAAGGCATATCCGCATCAAAAGTATCAGCTAGCCTATTACAAGGCAACATGGTGCCCACAATAAGATCATTGTTTTTCACAAGGGAGAAGCAGTTTTAAACCGGCTTCTGATTCAAGCTTGGTCACCAGCCCGACCTGATGGTTGTGGGTCATCCCCCGCCGCTTCAGCTTCAGTTTCTCTACCCAGCGGCTGGAAATCAACAGTTGTCCAGTCGATTCCCATTAATGCTTGAAAGACAGCTTCATCATGGATCAGCAACGACGGGTCAATATCGGGAGCGTAAGTATGCTTACAGATTGGAGGGATAAGATTTTCCGTTTCATGAATTGGTGCAGCTACTCGCTTGTTTTGATTGTCATATTGGGCTTGATAATGAGACAAGTCTGCTTCTTCAGCCAATTGACAAGCTAGCGGACGCACCTCCTGGTTTATTGCTCGCAGATCCGCTTCACTAAACTCTGACCCGTCTTCCTTCAAGCTGGGATAGCTCTGAGCCGCTTCAATAGGGTCAAAATCTGGCACCCAAGCTTTTGCCCAGATTAAGGCATTGATCGCACCGGTTCGAGCAGCAGATTTCTTCAGCTCTTCAACCTGGGCAGGAAGCACCAACAGTTTCATCAGAGTGTCCTGAATCAAAGTGGGCGCCGGCTTGTTGTGGGATGCAGTACAGATGATTCGTTGTGCACCAGTGTACAGTTGTTCGATCAACGTGTAGGAGGCTTTCAATTTCTTCCGCACATCTGACCCCAAGTGACCAATGCGTGTCCCTGAAATATCACCAAGGGTTAACAAACCGGTAGCTCTGTAAGACGGCAGAATCAATTCAAAAATCAAACCGGCTTACCAAAGATAGCAGCGGTCATGGCATGCACGTGCCGCTTTATGCTGGTCAGTTCATCCACCACCGGTTTTAGTGCAGCCTCGGCGTCTTCTGCTCGTTTGGTTAAAGCAGATTTTTCAGTAGCCCAATCCGCCCGCTCCTTCTTGAAATCCTTCTTAAGCTGTTCCATGACGCTTAAGGCGCTGATCAAGTCCTCTTTTGCTTTTGAGGTTTTAGTCTGTTGGGACTTCAGATTTTCTTGGAGATTGGCGATTTGGGTCTCTTTTGTTTTCAGCTCAGCCTGCATACAGACAGTTATATGATTCAACAAGTAGTGCAAGAATTGAAGCACCAACCACATAACAAGTTATGCACTTGGTGCTTGGGGGCTAATGCCTATTTGATCGTCATCTTTCAATTGATTACAAAGTCCCAAGCTCAATACAAGTATTCAACTTGGCACTTGGGGGCTAATGGCTATTTGTTCAAAAAAGTTCTGATGCGGAGATATTAATTACTTAAGTCCCGGTTTAACTACACTAAGTTGAACCGGCCCTTGGGGGCTACATCAGCAAATTTCGAGGCATTAAGATTTATATTAGTAAGTCCCGGTTTGAAAGAAGATTACAAACCGGCCCTTGGGGGCTAGGAGAGTCAGCAAGAATTGAAGCATACAAGCAGGAAAGAGCATATGGAAGTTACCTCATATTTATCTTTCATCATGTTAACCAGACCGGCTTCATAGTCATGACTGGTATACAACCGGTTCAGATAGCCGGAATGGATGTCTTGGGCGTTCAGAGCAGCGTAAGTCGCCAGATCAACATTCCACTTGCCTTTGCCAAAGGCAGCAAATTCTTCCTTGGCAGTATGCTTAGACAAAGCGACAGGATTGCCTGGCTCTGTGCGACCAATGCCGGTAATGACAACCTCATCATCCTTGGCATCACCGGTTTGAACTGGGGCCGTTGGCTTATCAGTAGGCTTTGTTGGATTGGTGGATTTCTCAATCCGGATGGGGCTTGTGGGCTGGTTGACAGGACTTGAGGTATCAATAGGCCTCTCTTCAGCAATAAGATCGTCATCTCGCTGCGGTGGATCATTGGGTATGTCTTCAGGAATAGCTACTTCAAGATCTGGTGTTTTGCCCGGTTCAGGGACGGCATCCTCCTCGGCCGCTTTATCCAGGCGAGCTTTTTTGCTCGGCCTAGGCTTGGCCCTGAAAGGAATAACAAAGTCAAATACATCATATGTTCCAAGGTGATGTACCCGACATATTAAGATAAGTATGGCTTACCCAAGCACCGTTTTGAGCGGTGGCAGCTGAGTAGCCGATGACTCGCCAGAGGATGAGTGGGAAGTAACCTGATAATCAGAGTCAGATGGATTAAGAGGTTGACGAAAACAGCCCGCTTTAGGACAAGCACTGACAAGCAAATTAGAGACCTCTGAACGGTGTTTCTGAACCGGACTGTTCGGTAAACCGGTGGAGGTAACTACCTGGCCGCTGTGCCGGGTTGTGCGGCGAGCTTTGTGCTGTTGGGTCTTCATAAGAAATTTGGGATCCAAGTAAGCAAGATGATGAGAAAATTTAACTTTCCGGTTTGCCTGACGGATTTTTAGTGAAGGCAAAGGTTCTGAATCGGAAGAGAGAATAATTACCTCTGCAGCATCAGCATGGCTGGCTTCGGCATCATCCTGACAAATATCACCATCAATAAGATGCATGAAAAATAAGCCAAGTGAGTCAATCCCTACCTCAAGGTCCGGATTATCCACATCATCATCAGGGGCCGGATTAGAGGATGCAGTGGTTCTTTTCCTGTGGGCAGTCTTCTTCACAGCTTTAGTCTTTTGCCGGGTTGATCTTTCCAGTTTGTCTGATTTTTCTGGTTTCTCCTGTGGTAGTTTCTTGCTCCAAAACGGATCATTGCCCTGGTTACACAGACACTGATATTAAACAATGACCAGATATATCAATAACAGGTTTAGCAAAAAGAAAAATCAAACTCTTACAGCTGACGGTTTGTTGGTGGCAAGAAGGGAAGCAGGCCGGTTTTAGCACAGATGTGTTTCAGTTCATTCAGCATCTTGTTCACAGCCTCTGTGATTTCTTCGTCGGTGAGATCGATGTTAGCATGTCGTAGTGGGTCATCAACACTGCCAGCATACTCGCACATCAAACCGGAGTGCTGACTAAGGGGTAGTATGCTCCATGATATCCAACAGCGAGCGAGATCAACCCCTGTTAAACCGTTGGCCATAAAGGCTCTGAGCTTGGATAGTTGAGGTGCGTATTTGCTTCTCTCCTTGGCAGTCAACCTTCGCGGAAAGGGGTGTGTATTGCTAAGCCGCTCCGGACGAAAGCCAGGCAAAGGATTTTCACCAGCAGGGGAGGTGTCTTTGCAATAGAACCATGTTTGATTCCACTCTTTGGGGTGGCTATGCAGCTTGGCATGAGGGTATGTGACCTCTTTCCTTTTCTGAATCGCCACACCACCCAATTCCGTATTGGAACCATCAGAAAACTCAGTACAGCGGTTTAGATGGAAACAGTCTCTGAACAACTCCACTGTGGGCTCCTCTTGAAAGAACGCCTCACAGAGCACTTGGAAGTGACACATGTTTGTAACAGAGTTGGGACCAGTGTCTTGTGGGTGGAGTTGAAAATCGGCTAAAACGTCCCGGTAAAATTTAGAACCGGGCGGCTTAAAGCCCCGGGCTAAGTGATCTACGAAAACGACGACCTCTCCTTCTTGAGGTGTGGGAGGGCATTCTTTGCCAGGAGCCCTCCAATGGATGGTATCTTTGCTACCTAAGGCGCCGATCAGGACTAAATCGTCCAGTTGAGCCTCTGTGACGCGAGAAGGAACCCAATTGCACTCATATACTTGCTTGGCCATGATGAAATCTACAAGGTAGGTGATCCCGGTTCAAAAATGCATTGATTAAGGTACATTGGTATGTGCAATGTTAAACCGGAGACAGATCTATCTAAACCGGAGTTTTATGAAGCAACAACATCTGGCGGTTCAACAAGGGGACTAATGGTATATACCGGTTTGGCAATTTTTTCTACAAAGTTAAACCACCTGGTCTAAACATTGAAGCAGATGAGTAAGTTTACAGAAACATATTTCATAAGACTTCTCTACAGCGACGGATCTGAAGCAAGTTCAGAAAATAAGGAAAATATTCAAGGTTCAAAAAAGAACAGTACTGAATCAATGGGCAGAGATACATATAGATCTATGGTCTTGAGGCATGAAACTGAAGGCGGATGCTAAAAACTACCGCTACACAGAGTAAGGATTCACAGATGCATCTAGGAGTTATCGTATGAACACGAAACAGGCGATGAACACTAGAAGAACATGAAACCCTAGAGCAGATCTGTGTTGAAAAGAACAGAAGACTTACTGGAGATGAGACGCGGAAGGTTGCCGCGGTGCTCTCGTGCACCCAGGTTGATGCAGCGGCCAAGGTTGATGCAGAGGTTGACGGTGGCGGCGGAGCTCCGAAGCTGGGCGACGCGAGGAAGACGAAGCACAAGGGCACGGAGGGGAAAAAGAAATGACCCTTCGGTCCTATTTATAAGGCAAGGGACAGGAGTCAGGTGCGAAAATCAAGGGACCGTGGGTTTAGAAACGAAGATGTCGCCTTAATTGTCGCAGACCTATTAAGGTCCTTTATAACAGGTGACGTCACACCGGTTTACAACGACCAGAGAAGATGACATCACGGCGGTTCAACAAACTACAAGAAGATATTGAAGATGAAGATTTTTGCTAAAGGATTGACATGAACATGTTCAAATCAATCTGGGGCCTAATGTTGGGGATATCACTACTGGGCGTAAACTGGCCTATCTGGGCCGGGTTAACTTCGTCACTAGTTAAGTATGTTAAAGCCCAAGAAGGCAGATGAAGGCTCAAGGCCCATAGTCGGTTCAAGGCCCGTAACCGTAAACCGGCGTTGGTATTTAACTTGTATTGTAAGTTAGGAATAAGTAGAGACCAAACCGGACACATCTATGAGCCGGTATTGGGACTCTGTGAACCGACGGGCGTCACCCGTGTATATAAGGGGACGACCCGGCGGCGGTTCAAGGACAACAGACAACAACTCGAGACATAGGCGAAGCTTGTTTGCTCCCTGGTCATCGAAACCCCATCAATTCCATCACAACTAGACGTAGGCTTTTACCTTCATCGAAGGGGCCGAACTAGTATAAACTCTCTTGCGTCCCTGTGTCCACTTTAACCCCTTCAAGCTAACCCGTCGCGATGCCTCCATGACCAAGTCCTTTCTCTAGGACATCTGGCGTGACAAAACCATGACACGAACTATCAAGGGGTTCCCATTATTACCCAACCGCGTAAGGAACGCAAAATCCGGGAACATAACACCGATATGACGGAAACTAGGGCGGCAAGAGTGGAACAAAACACCAGGCATAAGGCCGAGCCTTCCACCCTTTACCAAGTATATAGATGCATTAATTAAATAAGATATATTGTGATATCCCAACAAGTAAACATGTTCCAACAAGGAACAACATCTCCATGTTCCAACAAGGAACAAACTTCAATCTTCACCTGCAACTAATAATGCTATAAGAGGGGCTGAGCAAAGCGGTAACATAGCCAAACAACGGTTTGCTAGGACAAGGTGGGTTAGAGGCTTGGTTCAACAATATGGGAGGCATGATAAGCAAGTGGTAGGTATCGCAGCATAGGCATAGCAAAAGAGTGAGCATCTAGCAAGCAAAGATAGAAGTGATTTCGAGGGTATGATCATCTTGCTTGAAACCCCGCAAGGAAGAAGAACGAGTCCATGAAGAAGACAAACAGACGTAGATGAACGGGTCCTCACAAACGCGACGTTACCGAATCCAACCCGAAGAAGCAAACACCGGAAAGAAGCACACAACATAGTAAACAACCAACACATGAACATGGTATGATATGCGGGATGCGGTATACGATGCATATGCATGATTTGACAAGGAATGATTGAACCTGGCCTCAACTTGGAAATCCAAGAGTGCCACTGGAAAGGAGAGGTGATTTCGGTTGAAATCGATATAAAGATCGTCGGAATCGGATGCACGGTTTGGAAATGGCAAGCAAAACAAATATGGCACCGGTCTGCGATATACAGCAAGTAGCCATCTAAATGCAACAAGTTAAACATTCTACAGCACTCAAACATGGCAACAAAATACATGGCAGGGATCCACTCAAGAAGCTTAACAAAAGATGAACACTGAGCTACGGCCAATTCATCCTTTAACAGGTTCAAACAAGCATGGCAAAAGTGAAATTTGTAAATAGGTTTCAGACTTAGTGAAATTAACACTTGTCTGGAATTTCAGATCAGGTAGCACAATTTGGAGCAAGAAAACTATATGCTACAGGAACTTAACATGGCAAACTAAAGCATGGCATGGAGCTACTCAAAGAGCTTAACAAAAGTCCCTTAGTGAACTTGAGCCAAAAGGGATCAGAAAATACAATTGCAAGCATGTGAACATGGAAAAAACATAATCAGATTACAGACTTGGTGAAAACTGAAGCATGCAAATCAGATATCAAGTAGGCATGTTTACAAGCTCGATGCACTCACTACAGAGCAAGGCATGATAATCTAAGCATACACCCATTAAGAATACCCATTATATAAGCTAGACATGGCAAGAACAATAACATAGCATGCACGGAACAACTACAACATCCTCGGCAAAATCGCTAACAAGTAGACAATCTGCCCAGATTCACGAAATAGCAAAAGTAGAGCTCGATTGACTCAAGCTAGGTTGCTCCATAATTGCAAACAAGGACATGTTTGGATAGAGCACTACAAGATTAACAAAACATCCTTAATGATCATCCTCAAAAGAGGCATGGATCACTAGGAAACAACAAGAACATAAGGCATATTGATATAAACAGTTCAAGGACTTAGTGAAATTGCTAAGTCCCTGAAATCAGCATTAACGAATGCACCACTTTGCAAGCTTGTGCTAGTCACCACACATATCACAAAAATACATGGATAGCACCTCTGGAAAGTGGCAAAGCATATAACAAAACTCATGTAGAGCTCAGGAGCATATCATGCACACATTAATCATGGCAAAAATGACAAATAGCTATTTCGTGCAACAGATCTGACAAATAACTCAAATAGCTCTCTTCCAACAGCATTTCGGGCATCAAGATGAGCTCAAATGAAAATGATGCAATGAGATGAAATGATGTACTCTCTGAGACGAACATTTTGATATGCCACACGCATGAATCAGAGCTACAGATGCAAAGTTACGGCATGATGAATATTGCAAAAAAAATCTAGGACTTAGAGAAAAAAAAAGTCAACCCTAGGGTTTGTCCGGATCAGATCTGGATCGCCGGCGTGCGGATCGAGGATCGCCGGGGTCGGCACCGGAGCTCGACGGAGAGGCCACCGGGGAAGAGGGCCGGCGAGGTTGGGGCGCCGGATCCCGCCGGATCCAAACCGGAGGGGCGGCGGGGAGGTGCGACTGCGACGGAGGAGAAGGCGGCGGTGGTGCGGTGCCGGCTGGAGGGAACGCCGTAGCTTGCCGGTGATGGCGTCTGCGGCGGCCGGATGCGAGGGAGGGCCGGGTGGCTCGCCACGCGGGAGGAAGAGGGGAGGCGGCGGGCGGCGCGCCTCTTCGGGCCGGGAGGGCCATACGCGGGTCCTGCGGGCCCTGGCGGCGGCGGTGAAGTGGGCACCCGGGCGGGTGAATCAGGCGGCAACAAGTGGCGGCGGCGGGGTGGAAATGGACATGTCCGTCGGTGGCGTTTTGTCCGGTCGCGAGGAGAAGGAGAGGGTTAGGGTTTCACCCGTGAATTTCGGAGGGGGTTCTTTATATAGGTCTAGAGGGAGCTAGGAGAGTCGAAATGAGGTGCGGTTTTCGGCCACGCGATCGTGATCGAACGCTCTAGATGATGGAGAGGGTTTTGGTGGGTTTAGGGCCAAAATGGAGGGGTGTTGGGCTGCAACACACACGAGGCCTTTTCGGTCCCTCGGTTAACCGTTGGAGTATCAAACGAAGTCCAAATGGTACGAAACTTGACAGGCGGTCTACCGGTAGTAAACCAAGGCCGCTTGGCAAGTCTCGGTCCAATCCGGAAATGTTTAACCCACACACACAAAAGAAAGGTAGAAAAGACCACCGGAGGAGAACGGAGCGCCGGAAAGCAAAACAGACAACGGGAAAAATGCTCGGATGCATGAGACGAACATGTATGCAAATGAAATGCACATGATGACATGATATGCAATGCATGACACGCAACCAATGACAAGGCAACAACAGTGAATAAGCGGAGGACACCTGGCACATCGGTCTTAGGGCGTTACAGGGGTCCTCGGGCGTCTGACCTATTGGATATGGGCCAGACTGATGGGCCGTGAAGACACGAAGACCGAAGACTGCACCCATGTCCGGATGAGTCCCTCCTTAGCGTGGAAGGCAAGCTTGGCGACCAAATATGTAGATTCCTTTCTTTGTAATCGACCTTGTGTAACCCTAGATCCTCCCGGTGTCTATATAAACCGGAGGACTTAGTCCGGAGAGAGAGAGACATAGATATTCATTACCATAGCCATACAAGCTAGACCTCTAGGGTTTAGCCATTACGATCTCGTGGTAGATCAACTCTTGTAATACTCATATTCATCAAGATCAATTAAGCAGGACGTAGGGTATTACCTCCATAGAGAGGGCCCGAACCTGGGTAAACATTGTGTCCCCCGTCTCCTATTACCATCGACCTTAGACGCACAGTTCGAGACCCCCTACTCGAGATCCGCCAGTTTTGACACCGACAGTTACCCGCCAGGACCTCGAGCACCGTCCTTTGTGCCTCGAGCGGAAGCCCTGTCTCCTGAAGCCTCATGCGATCCACGCCGACAGACAGGGCCCACATCGGCTGGGAATGGCGCCGGAGGGGGCGACGCGGTGTTGGAGGAACTCCTTCATCACCATGGGCGCAGTCAGGCCAAGGTCTTTCAACCTCTTCAACCAGAGCCAGACGTAGGCGAGGTGGGGGCTCATGAGCTTCTCGTGGCCCCGGCCAGAGCTGGGGACGGCGGGCGCCAATGGAGGCAGGAGCAAAGGGTTGAGCACTCTGACATCCATGTACACCCACCGCGTCTGGAACCCGCTCGCAGATGGCGGGAGGTCAAAGTCAATCCCCGAGCCAGCCGTCGCCGCCATGGCCTGGAAGCTCAGACACCCCGAGCATTGTCGGGGGTCGGTCAAGTGCAGCAAGAAGAAATGGCGCAGAAGGGCCACAGAGGGGGCGATGCCCACCATGGCCTCGCAAACAAAGGCAAAGACGACAATAAGAGCAACGGATTGGGGATCTTGGTGCAACATATGAATCTGGTAATGGGAGAGCACGGCGTTGAAGAAGGCGGAGAAGGGAGAGACCAAGCCGGCCCATAGGGCATCGATGAAGAATTGGACCTCGGTGGCTGTCCTGTCAGCAGAAGCTCAGGACGCGGGCCAGGCCACCGTCCCTCCCCATTCATTGAAGCTGGAGGAGAGCGCATGGCGGACCTTGTCCATGGTCTCCTGATTGAGCACCCGTGATCGGCCGATGGCGGGCTCGGCGGCCAGAGGTGGGTTGGCTGAGGACAGGGGCTTCTTCCCTTTCTCCATTCGGTTCGGCGCCATGGCGATGGAGAGGACCGAGCTCGGGTTGGATTGAGATAAGAAGCTCAGGTTCGAAGAAGCAGAGGAGTTGGGGAGTGCATTGCCAGCAATGGGGAAATAACTATGTAGGACGCCATGGCCGCCTAGCCAGGCGGATATCAAGGCTGCATGGGGAAGCGGGGCCACCCACGTCCAGTCAATCACCACGCGTCAAGAGGGGCCGCAAGCTGTTGGCGCCCGCAGCGCTCTGCACTTGCCCTTTGGCTTCGCCTTGAAGCCAAGTCCGAGCGCGCCTTGGGCCCGGGGGCTACTGTCGGCATTCTAGGAACGGGGGTCCCCAGACTTGCCTGCCTTCGGACCACAACGTGGCTCCACCAGCGACCTGTTCGGCCCATCTTCACCAGCAAACACTCAAGACCCTCGCGAGGGGCCAAGCCTTGCAAGGCGGACGATGCAAGACCTCCTCAGGGGCGGCCTCACCAGGATGGCTCGTGAGGGGCGGAGAGATCAAGGCAAGGGACACCTCGCGAGATTTCTATGACGCAACCATGACGACTGGAGCCAGGCGGGCGCCAGCGCGCGCAGTGTCCTCGTTTCCTCTTTGGTGCTAAAGAGGCAAGCGCAGACGAGGAGTACCGAGGCATCAGGCAAAGGTTTCCATATTGGTGCAACAAGACCAAGACCAGTAGGACGGAGGTCACCATGGAGCCCAAGACGGCGTCACCACGAGAGCCTTTGGCAGGCAAAGACAACTTTTGTCAGGATAACTTGTACTAGTTGTCTCTGAGGGAGTCCTGGACTAAGGGGTCCTCGGGAGTCCGATCTGTTAGCCATGGGCCGGACTGATGGGCTGTGAAGATACGAAGACCGAAGACTGTACCCGTGTCCGAATAGGACTCTCCTTGGCATGGAAGGCAAGCTTGGCGATGGAATATGTAGATTCCCTTCTTTGTAACCGACCTTGTGTAACCCTAGATCCTCCCAGTGTCTAGATAAACTGGTGGACTTACTCTGGATAGGAGATACTCATTACCATAGTCATACATGCTAGACTTCTAGGGTTTAGCCATTACGATCTCGTGGTAGATCAACTCTTGCAATACTCATATTCATCAAGATCAATCAAGTAGGAAGTAGGGTATTACCTCCACAGAGAGGGCCCGAACCTGGGTAAACATCGTGTCCCTTGTCTCTTGTTACCATCGACCTTAGACACATAGTTCGGGACCCCCTACCCGAGATCCGCCGGTTTTGACACCCACATTGGTGCTTTCATTGAGAGTTCCTCTGTGCTGTCGTTAAAAGGTTTTGATGGCCCCTTCAATCATCGGTAATGACGCTGTCCAAGGAGAAACTTTCCTCCCCGGACAAATATTTGTGTTCAGCGGCTTCACACTACGGGCCAACTCATTTGGCCATCTGGAGCAGATCGAAAGCTATGCCCTGGCCATCAGGTCAGATTCGAAAGCTTGAACTATGTTGCGGACATCCGTGGGGACTTGATCTTCGCCGAATTCGAGGCCACAGTAGCTGCTGCTAGTCACCCCGATGATCATGACCTAAATCTGTCATCACGCCGCATCCAGGAGATTGCTCCTATAACCGCTCTGGCCTTAGATCCGGAGCAAGCTGCGCCATCCAAGGACGGGAGGATCAACCCCACCACGGAGGCCACAGATTCCATGGCGTTGGAGCCGCACATAGACTTAACCTCTCACGATGTCTTTGTCACCGGAACTCCAGACTCGTCTCCGGCCGTAAGTTCCAAACCACGTGAGCCTATAGACGCCAAACTTGATTGTTTATCGATCTTCGAATTCAGCGCCGCAGACATCTTCCAGCACTCGCCTTTGGGCGATGTGCTAAACTCATTAAAAAACCTGTCCTTGGTAGAGGACTCACAGTCGAACTATATCCGGTTCGAGCTAGGGCCTGATGGTGGAGAATTTTGCTTCCCACCCGCCACCCACTTCATAGCCACGGTCGAGGAATTGACCGACACCCTTGATTACGACTCCGAGGACACTGACAGTATGGATGACGATGCCGGAGAAGAAGAGGCCCAGAACCCGCCGTTCACCGGACGCTGGACGGCCACTTCCTCGTATGATATATACATGGTGGATACACCGAAGGAGAACAACGGCGATGACAAGGAAGATCCAGCTGAGGATAAACCTTCCTAAATACAATCCAAGCGCCGACGTCAGCAGCGCCACTCTAAGTCACACCGCAGTAAAGACAGCAACACCGACACGTGAGAAGATAACACTCCAGAAGGTGCCAAAGACAACAAATACCCCGTTGATACAGCTAATGAACAAGATGAACGGGAAGATGGGCAGGCTAGCCCTGGTAAACAGGCCATGCACAAAGATTCGGAGGACGATAATTACCTTCCGCTCTCCGAGGATGAGGTGAGCCTCGGCACCGAGGATTTCATCGTGCCTGAGGAACCTCTTGAGCAGGAGTGCTTCAAGCGCCAGCTAATAGCCACTGCAAGGAGCCTGAAAAAGAAGCAGTAGTAGCTTCAAGCTGATCAAGATCTACTAAATGATAAATGGACTGATGTCCTAGCAGTTGAAGAACATGGCCTCAAGCACCCAACCAAAAGCTACCCAAAGCGCAAATTGCTACCTCAGTTTGACGAGAAGGTGCCGGAGTACATACCACCATCTGATGACCCACAAGTATATGTGATCTATCGTAGTCCTTTCGACAAGTAAGAGTGTCGAACCCAACAAGGAGCAGAAGGAAATGATAAGCGGTTTTCAGCAAGGTATTCTCCGCAAGTACTGAAATAAGTGGTAACAGATAGTTTCGTGATATGATAAATTGTAACGAGCAACAAGTAACAAAAGTAAATAAAGTGCAGCAAGGTGGCCCAATCCTTTTGTAGCAAAGGACAAGCCGGAACAAACTCTTATAATAGGAAAAGCGCTCCCGAGGACACATGGGAATATCGTCAAGCTAGTTTTCATCACATTCATATGATTCGCGTTCGATACTTTGATAATTTGATATGTGGGTGGACCGGTGCTTGGGTGCTGTTCTTACTTGAACAAGCATCCCACTTATGATTAACCTCTATTGCAAGCATCCACAACTACAACAAAAGTATTAAGGTAAACCTAACCATAGCATGAAACATATGGATCCAAATCAGCCCCTTACGAAGCAACACACAAACTAGGGTTTAAGCTTCTGTCACTCTAGCAACCCATCATCTACTTATTACTTCCCAATGCCTTCCTCTAGGCCCAAATAATGGTGAAGTGTTATGTAGTCAACGTTCACATAACACCACTAGAGGCTAGACAACATACATCTTATCAAAATATCAAACGAATACCAAATTCACATGACTACTCATAGCAAGACTTCTCCCTTGTCCTCAGGAACGAACGTAATTACTCACAAAGCATATTCATGTTCATAATCAGAGGGGGTAATAATATGCATATAGGATCTTGACATATGATCTTCCACCAATTAAACCAACTAGCATCAACTACAAGGAGTAATCAACACTATTAGAAACCTACTAGCACCAATCCCGGACTTTGAGACAAGAATTGAATACAAGAGATGAACTAGGGTTTGGAGATGAGATGGTGCTGGTGAAGATGTTGATGGAGATTGCCCTCTCCCGATGAGAGGAGCGTTGGTGATGACGATGGTGATGATTTCCCTTCCCGGAGGGAAGTTTTCCCGGCAGAACAGCTCTGTCAGAGCTCTAGATTGGATCCGCCAAGGTTCTGCCTCGTGGCGGCGGAGTCTCGTCCCGAAAAGTTCCCTCTTATTTTTTTCTCATATAAAGACCTCATATAGGAGAAGATGGGCATCGGAGAGCCACCAGGGGGCCCATGAGGTAGGGGGCGCGCCCTAGGGGGGGGCACCCTCGTGAGCAGGGTGTGGGCCTGAGGGAGTCCTGGATTAGGGGGTCTCCGGACAGCCGGACTATCTCCATTGGCTAGACTGTTGGACTATGAAGATACAAGATTGAAGACTTCGTCTCGTGTCCGGATGGGACTCTACTTGGCGTGGAAGGAAAGCTAGGCAATACGTATATGGATATCTCCTCCTTTGTAACCGACCTTGTGTAACCCTAACCCTCTCCGATGTCTATATAAACCGAAGGGTTTTAGTCCGTAGGACAACAATCACAACATACAATCATACCATAGGCTAGCTTCTAGGGTTTAGCCTCTCTGATCTCGTGGTAGATCTACTCTTGTACTACCCATATCATCAATATTAATCAAGCAGGACGTAGGGTTTTACCTCCATCAAGAGGGCCCGAACCTGGGTAAAACATCATGTCCCCTGCCTCCTGTTACCATCTGGCCTAGACGCACAGTTCGGGACCCCCTACCCGAGATCCGCCGGTTTTGACACCAACATTGGTGCTTTCATTGAGAGTTCCTCTGTGTCGTCGCCGTTAGGCTTGATGGCTCCTATCATCAATAACAATGCGGTCCAGGGTGATACTTTTCTCCCCGGACAGATCTTCGTATTCGGCGGCTTTGCACTGCGGGCTAATTCGCTTGGCCATCTGTAACGCCCTGAGACCGATGTGCCAGGTGTCGTCCAGTTATTCGCTGTTGTTGCCTTGTCATTGCTTGCATGTCATGCATTGCATATCATGCCATCATGTGCATTTCTTTTGCATACATGTTCGTCTTAGGCATCCGAGCATTTTCCCCGTTGTCCATTTTGCAATCCGGCGCTCCTATGTCATCCGGTGTCCCTTTCCACCTCTTTTTCGTGTGCGAGTGTTAAACGTTTTCGGATTGGACCGAGACTTGTCATGTGGCCTTGGTTTACTACCGGTAGACCGCCTGTCAAGTTTCGTGCCATTTGGACTTCGTTTGGTACTCCAACGGTTAACCGAGGGACCGAAAAGGCCTCGTGTGTGTTGCAGCCCAACACCCTTCCAAAGTGGCCCAAAATCCACCTAAACCTCCTCCATCATCTCGGTCGTTCGATCACGATCGCGTGGCCAAAAACCGCACCTCATTTGGACTCTCCTAGCTCCCTCTACCTATAAATATGTGGCCTCCCCCGAAATTTCCGCCCAGACGAAACCCTAGATCCACTCCCTTCGCGCCGCCGGACACTTCTCCCACCGGCCGGACATGTCCAGCCGCCGCCGCCGCCACCTCGCTCCGGCGAATCCCGTCGCGCCACGTCACCCCGCCGCCGCCGCGAGCCAACCAGGCCGCACCACGTCGCCTTCCCGCCGTACCTCCTCTCTCCTCCGCCGCCGCGGGCCCGTGCGGCCCAGATCTAGCCCGCGGGGCCTGAACCGCCGCCGCCCCGCGTCTGGGCGTCCTCGGGCGCACCGCGCCGGCCTCCCGCATCCTCGAAGGCTCGCCGCGCCGCCGCGCTGTGTTCGTCGCGCTGCCGCGTGCCTCCATCGCCGGCGAGCGCCGTCTCCTCGGCCCCGCCGTGTCGCGCCGCCACCGAGGGCCACCGCCGTCGCCGCCGCCGACTCCGGCCCCCACCACCTCCTCCTCGTTGCCGGCGAGCAGCTTCACTGACTCCGGCCACCACGTCCGTCTTCTCCAGCGAGGATCCGGCCTGCCTCGGTTCGTGCGCCGGATCAACCCTAGATCTGGAGGTCTATAAGTCCCCGAGTTTTCCATGTTTCATATGCCCATATTCATCATGTCATAACTCCGCATCCGTAACTCTGTTTTGGGCATGTAGCATATCAAAATATTCGTCTTAGAGAGCACATCATTACATCTCATTGCATCATTTTCATTTGACCTCATCTTGATGCCTGAAATGCTATTGGAAGAGTGCTATTTGAGTTAATTGTCAGATCTGCTGCACCAAATAGCTATTTGTCATTTTTTCCATGATTATTGTGTGCATGTTATGCCCATGAGCTCTACATGTGTTTTGTTATATACTTTTTCATCTTTCCAGAGGCGCCATCCATGACTAGCACAAGCTTGCAAAGTGGTGCATTCGTTAATGCTGATTTGAGGGACTTAGCAATTCTACTAAGTCCTTGATCTGTTATCTCAATATGCCATATGTTCAGGTTGTTTCCTAGTGATCCGTGCCTCTTTTGAGGATGATCAGTAAGGATGATTTGTTAATCTTGTGATGCTCTATCCATCCCTGTCTTTGTTTGCAATTATGGAGCACCCTAGATTGAGTCAATCGAGCTCTACTTTTGCTATTTCGTGAATCTGGGCAGATTGTCTACTTGTTAGCGATTTTGCCGAGGATGTTGTAGTTGATCCGTGCATGCTATGTTATTGTTCTTGCCATGTCTAGCTTGTGTAATGTGTATTCTTGATGGGTGTATGCTTAGATTGTCAGGACATGCTCTGTGGTGAGTGCATCGAGCTCGTAAACATGCCTACTTGATATCTGATTTGCATGCTCCAGTTTTTCTCTAAGTCTGTGATCTGATTATGTTTTTGCCATGTTCACATGCTTGCAATTGTATTTTCTGATCTCTTTTGGCTCAAGGTCACTAAGGGAATTTTGTTAAGCTCTTTGAGTAGCTCCATGCCATGCTTTACTTTGCCAAGTTCAGGCCCTGTAGCATATAGTTCTCATGCTCCAAAGTGTGCTACCTGATCTGAAATTCCAGACTAGTGTTAATTTCACTAAGACTGAAACCTGTTTATCAATTGCACTTTTTCCATGCTTGTTTGAACCTGTTAGTGGATGAATTGGCCGTAGCTCAGTGTTTATCTTTTGTCAAGCATCTTGAATGGATCCCTGCCATGTATTTTGTTGCCATGTTTGGGTGCTGTAGCATGTTCATCTTGTTGCATTTAGTTGGCTACTTGCTGTATATCGCAGACCGGTGCCATATTTGAATTGCTTGCCATTTCCAAACCGTGACTCCGATTCTGACGTTCTTTATATCGTTTTCAAGCGATTTCACCTCACCTTTCCAGTGGCACACTTGGATTTCCAAGTTGAGGCCAGGTTCTTTCTTTCCTTGTCAAATCATGCATATGCATCACATACCGCATCCCGCATATCATATCACGTTCATGTGTTGGTTGTTTACTATGTTGTGTGCTTCTTTCCGGTGGTTGCTTCTTCGGGTTGGTTCCGATAACATCGCGTTTGTGAGGACCCGTTTGACTACGTCCGTTTGTCTTCTTCATGGACTCGTTCTTCTTCCTTGCGGGATATCAGGCAAGATGACCATACCCTCGAAATCACTTCTATCTTTGCTTGCTAGTTGCTCGCTCTTTTGCTATGCCTATGCTGCGATACCTACCACTTGCTTATCATGCCTCCCATATTGTTAAACCAAGCCTATAACCCACCTTATCCTAGCAAACCGTTGTTTGGATATGTTACCGCTTTGCTCAGCCCCTCTTATAGCGTTGTTAGTTGCAGGTGAAGATTGAAGTTTGTTCCTTGTTGGAACATGGAGATGTTGTTCCTTGTTGGAACATGTTTGCTTGTTGGGATATCACAATATATCTTATTTTAATTAATGCATCTATATACTTGGTAAAGGGTGGAAGGCTCGGCCTTATGCCTGGTGTTTTGTTCCACTCTTGCCGCCCTAGTTTCCGTCATATCGGTGTTATGTTCCCGGATTTTGCGTTCCTTACGCGGTTGGGCTATAATGGGAACCCCTTGACAGTTCGCCTTGAATAAAACTCCTCCAGCAATGCCCAACCTTGGTTTTACCATTTGCACTAACAACCTACCACCTTCCCTTGGGTTCTGCAGACTCAAGGGTCATCTTTATTCTAACCCCCCCGGGCCAGTGCTTCTCTAAGTATTGGTCCGAACCGAGCTGCCTGCGGGGCCACCTCGGGGAAACTTGAGGGTTGGTTTTACTCGTAGCTAGTCTCATCTGAGTGTGCCCTAAGAACGAGATATGTGCAACTCCTATCAGGATTTGTCGGCACATTCGGGCGGTGTTGCTGGATTTGTTTTAACTTGTTGAAATATCTTGTATCCGGGATTCCGAGTCTGATCGGGTCTTCCCGCTAGAAGGTATATCCTTCGTTGACCATGAGAGCTTGTCATGGGCTAAGTTGGGACACCCCTACAGGGATTTGAACTTTCGAAAGCCGTGCCCGCGGTTATGGGCAGATGGGAATTTGTTAACATCCGGTTGTAGAAAACCTGAAGTTGACCTTAATTAAAATACATCAACCGTGTGTGTAACCGTGATGGTCTCTTCTCGGCGGAGTCCGGGAAGTGAACACGGTGTTGGAGTTATGCTTGACGTAGGTTGTTCTAGGATCACTTCTTGATCATAGTTGTTCGACCATGCTTTGCCTTCTCTTCTTGCTCTCATTTGCGTATGTTAGCCACCATATATGCCAGTCGCTTGCTGCAGCTCCACCTCATACCTTTACCTTACCCATAAGCTTAAATAGTCTTGATTGCGAGGGTGTGAGATTGCTGAGTCCCCGTGACTCACAGATACTTCCAAAACCAGCTTGCAGGTGCTGTTGAACCGAGCAGGTGACGCAACCAAGCTCAAGGAGGAGCTCGTTGAAGATCTTGTCCTTTGTGTTGTTTCGTTCTAGTTGTTTAGTAGTGGAGCCCAGTTGGGGTCGATCGGGGACCTTGTCGCATTTGGGGTTCTTCTTTTATTTTGGGTTCCGTAGTCGGACCTTGATTGTATCTGGTTGATGTAATGCCTTATTCATGTAATTGTGTGAAGTGGCGATTGTAAGCCAACTATGTATCTTTTCGCCTATTGTATTACATGGGTTGTTTGCGAAGATTACCTCACTTGCGACATTGCTTTCAATGCGGTTATGCCTCTAAGTCGTGCTTCGACACGTGGGAGATATAGCCGCATCGAGGGCGTTACACCATCTGGAGCAGATTGAAAGCTACGCCCCTGGCCATCATGTCAGATTTGGAAGTTTGAACTACATGGCCGACATCCGCGAAGACTTGATCTTCGACGGATTCGAGCCACAGCCGGGCGCGCCGCACTGTCGCGATGGGTATGACCTAGCTCTGCCGCCAAACAGTACCCCAGAGGCCGCGCCCGCATCAGCTCCGACCCTTAGTTCGGAGCCAACTGCGCCAATCGAGGACGGGTGGTTAGACACCGCCTCAAGGGCTGCAGTCTCAATGGCGATCGAGCCAAACACCAGCATAATCCTCTGCGCAACCCATGACTTCAAGGTGCTGGACTCTTTTTCTGACTCTGAACCGCCCGTGCCCCTGCCAATCGAATCCGATTGGGCGCCGATCATGGAATTCACCGTCGCGGATATCTTTCAGCACTCGCCCTTCGGCGACATTCTGAATTCACTAAGGTCTCTCTCTTTGTCAGGAGAGCCCTGGCCGGATTATGGCCAACAGGATTGGGACACAGACGGCGAAGAAATTCGACGCCCACGCAGCACCCACTTCGTAGCCACTGTCGATGATTTAACCGACATCCTCGACTTCGACTCCGAAGACATCGACGGTATGGACGACGATGTAGGAGACGAACATGAACCAGCACCTATAGGGCACTTGAAAGCCACCTCGTCATATGACATATACATGGTGGATACACCCAACGAAGGCAAGGACGATGAGATAGCGGAGGATGACCCCTCCAAGAAGCAACCCAAGCGCCGACGTCAGCGGCGCCGCTCTAAGTCTCGCCAAAGCAAAAGTGGTGATACCGACACAGGAGATAATAATACTCCGGACAGTGCCGAAGACAACAACAATCCCCTCCAGCAAGATTTAGAGCAGGAGGATGAAGGAGCCAGCTCTCCCGAGAGAGCGGCAGACGGAGAGGAGGAGGATGATGTAACGCCCTCGATGCGGCTATAGCTCCCACGTGTCGAGGCACGACTTAGAGGCATAACCGCATTGAAAGCAATGTCGCAAGTCAGGCAATCATTACAACATCCCATGTAATATATAATAAAAGGGGGAGATAGCATAGTTGGCTTACACTCGCCACGTCACATCAGAGTACATAAATAACATCCATCAAACAAACACTCATGGCCCGACTACGGCGCCAAAATAGAAAAGACCCCCAACATGCGACAAGGTCCTGAATCGATAACCCCAACTAGGCACCACTACTGATCATCCGGAAAAGACACGTAGTATCGCTGAGAGTCCTCGTCGAACTCCCACTGGAGCTCGTAATCGTCAACTGGAGCAGAAACACCTGGACCTGCATCTGGAGTTGTAGTATCTGTGAGCCATAGGGACTCAGCAATCTCACACCCACGCGATCAAGACTATTTAAGCTCATAGGAATGGATAAGGCAAATATATGTGGAACTGCAGCAAGCGACTAGCATATGTGGTGGCTAACTTATACGCAAAAGAGAGCGAGAAGAGAAGGCGAAGCACGAGCGAGAAGCTAAAGGAACATCCTGCGCAAGCATAACTCCAACACCGTGTCCACTTCCCGGACTCCGCCGAGAAGGGGCCATCACGGTAACACACACGGTTGTTTCATTTTAATTAAGTTTAATTAAAGTTATCTACAACCGGACATTAACAAATTCCCATCTGCCCATAACCGCGGGCACGGCTTTCGAAAGATCAATCCCTGCAGGGGGGTCCCAACTTAGCCCATAACAAGCTTTCACGGTCAACGAAGGAATAGACCTCCACCCAAGACACACCGATCAGACTCGGTATCTCGGTACAACAAGATGATTCGACAGGTTAAAACAAGTCCAGCAACACCGCCCGAATGTGCCGACAAATCCCGATAGGAGCTGCACATATCTCTTTCTCAGGGCACACTCAGATAGGTCAAGCTACGAGTAAAACCAAACCTCAAGTTTCCCCGAGGTGGCCCCGCAGGCTGCCTGGTTCGGACCAACACTCAGAGGAGCACTGGCCCGGGGGGGTTAAAATAAGATGACCCTCGGGCTCCGGAAACCCAAGGGAAAAAGAGGCTAGGTGGCAAATGGTAAAACCAATGTTGGGCATTGCTGGAAAAGCTTTAATCAAGGCGAACTATCAAGGGGTTCCCATTATAGCCCAACCGCGTAAGGGACGCACAATCCGGGAACATAACACCGGTATGACGGAATCTAGGGCGGCAAGAGTGGAACAAACCACTAGGCGAGAGGCCGAGCCTTCCACCCTTTACCAAGTATATAGATGCATTAAGATAACATAGCAATATAATGATATCCCAACAAGTAAATAAATGTTCCAACAAGGAACGGCTCCAATCTTCACCTGCAACTAACAATGCTATAAGAAGGGCTGAGCAACGCGGTAACATAGCCAATCAACGGTTTGCTAGGACAATGGTGGGTTAGAGGTTCAACATGGCAATTGGGAGGCTGACAAGCAAAAGGTAGGCATCGTAGCATTGGCAAAGCAAAAGAGCGAGCAAACTAGCATAGCAAAGATAGTAGTGATTTCGAGGGTATGATCATCTTGCCTGCACAGTTGTCAGAGTTGACTGGATCCTCACAAGCAAACTCAACGGGCTCCTCGATAGCGAACTTGTCTCCCGGCTCTACCCAACAAGACAAACAAGCAACAAGGATACAATCAACCACGGGCAAGACCAATCAATATGATGAAATGATGATATGCTATGCGGGATGCGATGCAGGATGCAAAATGCAAGATATGACAGGAAATGCATGAACCTGGCATCAACTTGGGAAACCAAGTGTGCCACTGGATAGAGGGGATGAAATCTCTTGAAAACGATATAAAGATCATAGGAATCAGAGCTACGGTTTAGAAATGGCAAGCGTTTTAAGATATGACACCGGTCTGCGATTTACAGCAAGTAGGCATCTAAATGCAACGAAATGAACATGCTACAGCCACCAATCATGAAAACAAAATACATGGCAGTGATGTACACAAGATGGTTGACAAAACACTAGCACTGAGCCATAGGCAAATTCATCCATTAAGAGGTTCAAACAAGCATGGCTAAAACGCAAATGCAAAACAGATTTCAGACTTAGTGAAATTAACACTAGTCTGAAATTTCAGATCACGATGCTCTCTTCGGAGCAGCAAAACAACATGATAGAAAACCTGAACATGACAAGCAAGAACATGGGATGGAGCTACTCAACAAGCTTAACAAAACACCCAAAGTGACCTGGGGCCAAAAGGGTTCACAAAATACTCTACCGAGCTCACGAACATAGCTCGAACACAATCAGTTTTCAGACTTAGTGAAAACTGAGACATGCTGAAATTTAACTCACAAAGGCATGTAAACAAGCTCGATGCACTCACTACGGTGCAAGTCATGGCAAGGAAAGCATATAACCAGCAAGAAGGCACAAAGTGCTAGCTACACATGGCAAGAACAAAGGCATAGCATGAATGGAACACTAACGGTAGCATCGGCAAAATCGCAAACAAGTTGACGATCTGCCCAGATTAACAACGAAGCAAAAGTTGAGCTCGATTGAGTCAACCTAGAGCACTCCACATATGCCAACAAAGACATTGATGGATAGAGCATAACATAAATATCAAAACTCCCTTACTGATCATCCTCAAAAGAGGCACGGATCACTAGGAAACAAGCTGGACATTTAGCATCATGAACTAAAATATCCCAGACTTAGTGAAAATCACTAAGTCCCTGAAATCTGCAATCTCAGGTACCTCTCTTCGCAAGCTTGCACAAGATAACACACACATCCTAAAAATGCATGGGTGGCACCTCTGGAAAGAAGACAAAATGCTTCACAAATCATCCCAAAGGGGAACAGGCATATCATGCACGAATTAAACATGGAAAAAATGACAAAAGTGCATGATGAACTAACGGATCTGCAATTTAACTCATGAAGCCTCCTTCTAACAGAATTTTGGGTATCAAGATGACCTCAAATGCAAATGACGCAATGGAATGAAATGATGTACATGTCGAGGCGAAGATTTTGATATATCATATGCCCAAAACGGAGCTACGGTTGCGGAGATACAAGCAGTCAAAGATAGCTCGAAAATTAGGGTTTCGGGGGAGAGAGGTCAACCGAAATATCCCAGATCCAGATCTGGATCGGGCACGGATTCCGAGGCGGCGGCGGTACTGTTCACCGGCGACGACGGGGAAGGAGGCAGCGGCCGGCGACGAGGGGACCGGAGGGCGGGGTGGCGGTTGCCGGGGCGGCGCCGGCGTGGAGGC